>NC_069506.1:351806256-351871256 GCF_027579735.1 Bombina bombina | reverse complement strand
TCTGTAGAGGGAATCAGTGTCTCATTGTGCAGGCTACTCCAGAGAGGGAGGATTTGAGACCTTGCTGCATGTCTGAATTTATAGCTGGTAGAAACAAGAGGCTGGTGAGCAAACATTGTTTTATTCTGCTTATTTTGTTTTGTTTTGTTAACTGGGATCAGCTTAGCTGCCCAGAACTGGCTAGTAAGGAAATATTGCATGTATAGTTAGTCTCCTAAAAGGGAGCAGGCTTTTGTTTGTTTTAAAGGGGAAGTACACCCCATGTTTAAAACTGCTGATAAAAATAAAACAGCCTAAACCACTATATTTCATGCTGAAGTGACTATTCCTGCAAGGGCTTTGTCACAGTGGTGTCAGAAGTGGGATTGTTAGTGCCTGCTTTACTATTCTGGAAGCCTTAAAGGTACAGACTCACATAAATATGGAGGATGTTTTACAGGCCCTGTTGCAGGCTGCATCTATACAACAAGAGACTAATCGTCAGGCTGCAGCATCAGTTGCAGCTCAGCAAGAGTGTAACAGACTTTTAGCTTTACAAACTGGGACCCTGGCTGAGGCCCAAAAACAGGATCATGCCATGCTTTATGATGTTGTGCAGCGTATTACTGCTCAGGGAGCACCTACGCAAGCAGAAGGTGTGAATAGGATACGGGCAAGCGGCTGCTTACAGAAAATGACGTCAGAGGATGATGTGGAGGCATATTTGGTGGTATTTGAACGCACAGCTATACGGGAAGCCTGGCCACAAGACCAATGGGCAGGAATCATTGCTCCTTTTCTCCTCGGTGAAGCCTAAAAGGCTTATTATGACTTGGAAGAAGAAGCTGCTAGAGACTATACACGGTTAAAAGCTGAAATTCTTGTAACATGTACAGTGAGAGCCCAGCATTTCTATAACTGGCATTTCAACATGGGGAAAGCTCCCAGGTCTCAGATGTTTGACTTAATACATCTGGCACGAAATGGCTTAGACCAGAGGCCCAAAGTCCTGCACAAATTGTTGAAATGCTAATACTTGACAGATTCTTGCGAGAATTACCCCGTGGCCTCCGTGAGTGGGTAGGACAAGGAAACCCCACTACATATGATTCTATGGTAGCTCAAGTGGAAAGATACCTTGCTGCCAGGGACCTTGAGCAAGCCTGTCCTATGCCATCTAAATTTGTTTCAGAATCTCTGAGACAACAAAAGACTTTTAGGACCCAGAGGCCAGGAAATAAAAAGGGTGAGACTGAAGCTGAACCAGCAGATCGCTATAAGATAAACCACACTTAGCCAAGAGTGGATCGTTTGGGGAGGAACCCTTTAACCTGCTTTGAGTGTGGTGCCAAAGGACATGTCAGGGCAGGATGCCCAAACCTACCAGAACCAATGCAATGTGCCCTAGGAGAAGAACCATCAGACTTTTGTGGACTTATTTGCCTAGCAGGCATGGGAGACAACATACACACCTTCTGGGTGTCAGTATGCTTTAATAAGAGACACAGAGGCTTTGGTGGACTCTGGCAGTGCCTTAACTCTAGTGTCAGGAGATTTAGTGGAACAATCACAGTTGCAAAAAAATAAGACAATAGGGGTACTGTGTATTCATGGGTGTACTGCTACTTATCCTACTGCTGTTATAAGTGTCTCTATACTTGGGAAATTAATACAAATAACTGCTGTAGTGGTACCTAGGCTGCCCTATCCCTAGGTTATAGGAAGAAACTTTCCAGAGTTTCACACCCTAATACAGTCTAAACTTACTGCTAAACAAGGAGAGTCAGAGGTTGAAGCAGGGGATAGGAGTCTACATGAAGTTTTCCCTTTTATTCACCCTGATTTGTATGCATCCAGTCCCAAAAGGGGTAAATCTAGAAAAGAGCGCAGGAAGAGTAAATACAGATTTAACAAAGCCCTTAATGAAGTTTTGTTAAATGAGCAGGGAAAACGTAGTAATAAAGGCGTGGCCACTCAGTGCACAGAATCTGAAGTAGATCAGGGAAGTGAAATTACTGAAAATGTTCCCTGTGAACTAGACATTATTAGCAGTAGCTTTGGGTGAGAACAAGCTAATGAACCCTTGCTAAACCATGCAAGGAGCAGGGTAGTAGATGTTAATGGAGCACCTGTAGAAGGTCAAACAAAAAGTGTATACCCGTATTTTATGGTTAAAAATGACCTTCTGTACCGAGTAATATCAGAGGAAGGTCAAGAGATAGAACAACTAGTTGTGCCTTCCTCTCATACTAGGAAGGTGTTAGATTTTGCACATTCACACTTTTTGGGTGGACATCTGGGGTTAGAGAAAACTCAGTAAAGGGTCCTGAGGAGGTTCTATTGGCCAGGGGTTTACGAAGAAATAAAGAGATATTGTGCTTCCTGCCCAGAATGCCAACTGTCATCCTCAAAACCCAAGTTAAGGGCTCCACTTATACCCCTCCCAATTATTGATGTACCATTTGATAGGATTGGGATGGACTTGGTAGGGCCATTAGAGAAATCAGCTCGTGGTCACCAATACGTTCTTGTTATTGTGAATTATGCAACTCGATACCCTGAGGCCATTCCACTACATAAGGCTAATGCTAAAAATATAGCAAAAGAATTGGTACAAGTATTTTCACGGGTTGGGATCCCAAAGGAGATTTTAACTGACCAAGGTACTCCTTTTGTTTCTCGTCTCATGAAAGAGTTGTGCCAGTTATTTAAAATACAGGCGTTGAAAACCTCGGTATATCACCCACAGACAGATGGGCTAGTAGAGAGGTTTAATCGCACACTTAAGGGGATGTTAAGGAAAGTAGTAAGTAGAGATGGGAAGGATTGGGATCAACTGCTTCCTTACTTATTGTTTGCAGTCCGTGAAAGCATATAGAGAAAATGCAGGAGCGAATGGCTCATGTTTTCCCCTTGGTTCGCCAATATATGGAAAAAGCTCAGGATACTCAAAGATTTTATTATAATAAGAGTGCTACTGTAAGGGAATTTAAACAGGGTGACAGGGTAATGGTTTTGGTTCCTACAGCTGAGAGTAAGCTTTTGGCTCATTGGCAGGGACCTTATGAAATAATAGAAAAGGTAAGCCCTGTGAATTATAAAGTTAGTCAGCCTGAACAACGTAGGAAAGAGCAAATATTCCACATAAATATTCTTAAGTAGTGATGTCGCAAACCTAAAATTTTGCGTTGGCGAACGCGAACTTCCGCAAATGTTCGCGAACGGGCGAACCGCCATAGACTTCAATAGGCAGGCGAATTTTAAAACCCACAGGGACTCTTTCTGGCCACAATAGTGATGGAAAAGTTGTTTCAAGGGGACTAACACCTGGACTGTGGCATGCCGGAGGGGGATTCATGGCAAAACTCCCACGGAAAATTACATAGTTGATGCAAAGTCTGTTTTTAATCCATAAAGGGCATAAATCACCTAACATTCCTAAATTGTTTGGAATAACGTGCTTTAAAACATCAGGTATGATGTTGTATCGATCAGGTAGTGTAAGGGTAACGCCCCGCTTCACAGTGACAGATGCGCGCACGTGCACGGGAGGAGGCGGGCGTGCACGGGGAGGGAGCGGGTGGGAACCGCTACACTACAGAAAAAAATGTTTTTATAAGTGGGAGAAAGGGGTGCAAAATATTTAGTACTTGGAAATCTAAGTGATCTGGGAGCGGGTGGGGGATTGGTCTGGGGGGGGGGGAAGCTACACTACAGAAAAATGAAATAAAAATAACAAAAACCCATTTTATTTGCAAACTGGGTACTGGCAGACAGCTGCCAGTACCCAATATGGCCCCCAATAAGGCAGAGGGGGAGGGTTAGGAAGCTGTTTTGGGGGGGGGGTCAGGGAGGTTGGGGGCTAAGGGGGGGATCCTACATAACAGCATATGTAAATATGCTAAAAAATATATATTAAAAAAAAAAGATACCTTTTATTTTAGTACTGGCAGACTTTCTGCCAGTACTTAAGATGGCGGGGACAATTGTGGGGTGGGGGAGGGAAGAGAGCTCTTTGGGAGGGATCAGGGGGTCTGATGTGTCAGGTGGGAAGCTGATCTCTACACTAAAGCTAAAATTAACCCTGCAAGCTCCCTACAAGCTACCTAATTAACCCCTTCACTGCTTGGCATAATTCATGTGTTGTGCGCAGTTGCATTTAGTGGCCTTCTAACTACCAAAAATCAACGCCAAAGTCATATATGTCTGCTATTTCTGAACAAAGGGGATCCCAGAGAAGCATTTACAACCATTTGTGCCATAATTGCACAAGCTGTTTGTAAATAATTTCAGTGAGAAACCTAAAGTTTGTGAAAAAGTTGACTATTTTTTTTTTTTTTAATTTGATCGCATTTGGCGGTGAAATGGTGGCATGAAATATACCAAAATGGGCCTAGATCAATACTTGGGGTTGTCTACTACACTACACTAAAGCTAAAATTAACCCTACAAGCTCCCTAATTAACCCCTGCACTGCTGAGCATAATACACGTGTGGTGCGCAGCGGCATTTAGCGGCCTTCTAATTACCAAAAAGCAATGCCAAAGCCATATATGTCTGCTATTTCTGAAAAAAGGGGATCCCAGAGAAGCATTTATAATGGTTTGTGCCATAATTGCACAAAATGTTTGGAAATGATTTCAGTGAGAAACCTAAAATTTGGAAAAATCTAACTTTTTTTTTTTTTTTTTTTTTTATTTGATCGCATATACCAAGATGGGCCTAGATCAATACTTTGGGTTGTCTACTACACTACACTAAAGCTAAAATTACCCCAAAAAGCTCCCTACATGCTCCCTAATTAACCCCTTCACTGCTGGACATAATACACGTGTGGTGCGCAGTGCCATTTAGCGGCCTTCTAATTACCAAAAAGCAAAGCCAAAGCCATATATGCCTGCTATTTATGAACAAAGGGGATCCCAGAGAAAAATGTACAACCATTTATGCCATAATTGCACAAGCTGTTTGTAGATAATTTCAGTGAGAAACCTAAAGTTTGTGAAAAAGTGAACAATTTTTTTTTTTTATTTGATCACATTTGGTGGTGAAATGGTGGCATGAAATATACCAAAATTGTCCTAGATCAATACTTTGGGATGTCTTCTAAAAAAAAAATATATACATGTCAATGGCTATTCAGGGATTCCTGAAAGATATCAGTGTTCCAATGTAACTAATTTTGAAAAAAAGTGGTTTGGAAATAGCAAAGTGCTACATGTATTTATGGCCCTATAACTTGCAAAAAAAGCAAAGAACATGTAAACATTGGGTATTTCTAAACTCAGAACAAAATTTAGAAACTATTTAGCATGGGTGTTTTTTGGTGGTTGTAGAGGTGTAACAGATTTTGGGGGTCAAAGTTAGAAAAAGTGTGTTTTTTTTCCATTTTTTTCCTCATGTTTTATAAAAAAATTTATAGTAAATTATAGGATATGATAAAAATAATGGTATCTTTAGAAAGTCCATTTAATGGCGAGAAAAACGGTATATAATGTGTGGGTACAGTAAACGAGTAAAAAGAAAATTACAGCTAAACACAAACACTGCAGAAATGTAAAAATAGCCTTGGTCCCAAATGGTCAACAAATGGAAAAGTGCTGTGGTCATTAAGGGGTTAATGTACACTACTGTTACACCAGATATGAGTTGCACTGGGGTGACACTGTGCCCTGGCAGGCAGGCACTTAAACGCACACGTGTGAAGGAAACTGACTGCTATTATTTCACAGTCAAAAAAGTGTTTTTTTTAAATGTACACTACTGTTACAACAGATATGAGTGGTGGCACTGGGCAAGTGGGCACAGTATACGCTGTGAGCCTGACACACACCCTGGCAGGCAGGCAACTGCAATTAGATTACAAAGAAGAAAAAAAAGCAGACTGATGTTTTAGCCCTAAAAAGGGCTTTTTGGGGTGCTGTCCTTACAGCAGAGATCAGATGAGTCCTTCAGGACTGTAGTGGACACTGAATACACTAGCCTAGCTATCGATTTCCCTATTAAATCAGCAGCAGCTACGCTGTCCCTCCTCTTACTAAGAAAGCAGCTTCCGATTGAATCTAAAATGGATGCTGTCCAGGAGGTGGGAGAGTCTGGGAGGGAGGGTCTGCTGCTGATTGGCTGGAATGTGTCTGCTGACTGTGAGGTACAGGGTAAAAGTTTACTCAATGATGATGAATAGGGGGCGGACCAAACATTGCATATGTTCGCCCACCGCGGCGAACGCAAACAAGCTATGTTCGCCGGGAACTATTCACCGGCAAACTATTCACGACATCACTAATACAGGGTAATCACAGAGGTAAAAAGTATATTAATATAACTGAGATAAGGGGCAGTCTGCAGAGACTTAGATACAGGGTAATCACAGTGGTAAAAAGTATATTAATATAACTGAGATAAGGGGCAGTCTTCAGAGGCTTAGATACAAGGTAATCACAAGGTAAATGAATATTAAAATAACTGAGATAAGGGGCAGTCTGCAGAGGCTTAGATACAGGGTAATCACAGTAGCAAAAAGTATATTAATATAACTGATAAGGAGCAGTCTGCAGAGGCTTAGATACAGGGTAATCACAGGGGTAAAAAGTATATTAATATAACTGAGATAAGGGGGAAGCTTACAGAGACTTAGATACAGGGTAATCACAGGGGTAAAAAGTATATTAATATAACTGAGATAAGGGGGAAGCTTACAGAGACTTAGATACAAGGTAATCACAGAGGTAAAAAGTATATTAATATAACTGAGATAAGGGGCAGTTTGCAGAGGCTTAGATACAAGGTAATCACAGAGGTAAATGTATATTAATATAACTGAGATAAGGGGCAGTCTGCAGAGGCTTAGATGCAAGGTAATCACAGAGGTAAAAGTGTATTTATATAACTGTCGGTTGTGCAAAACTAGGGGATGGGTAATAAAGGGACTATCCATCTTTTTAATCAATAAAGATTCTTGTGTAGACTGTCCCTTTAATCTACATTAGACTGCATCATTTGCTTGGAGTCAATGGGTGTTCTAGTTTTCTATGTATCCCAAACAGCCTCCAGCCTCAAGCCCTTGGCCGCACATTTGAGAGCTAGTGACATTCACTATATCCAGAGCTTTATATTGAGCAAGGACATAGATATTGGTGGGGGTTAAATACACAGATTAGCTTTTAGACGTTCATCCACCTGTAGCCCATACACTCTTGATGAGCCAGAATCACAGGTGAAATAATCAGCTGATCAGTAACCATGGTTACTAACCTGCTCTCACCCTTCATATAATTATTTCACCTGTGCTATAGTTAAGCTATAATGAAAACCTGGTCTGTTAAGGGTCTTGAGCACTGGGTCACGATTACATATGCGGCACAGACTTCAGCACAAGCGCTGTACCCTGCGCCGACAGTAATTTCACCTCGCACATCAGGCTATTACATATATGGTGCCCGTAGTTCGTAAAGTGCCGTAAGTCGGATAAACTAGCTATGTCCAGAAATGTGTGTAAATGCAAATTTCTGGAGTCACTTGTGACTTACGGCACTTTAGAAACTGCCGGCGCCTTAAAAAAAAAGTGTATTAAAAATTCCCCCTTAAAGGATTACTTTCTGTTATAATTTTTAAGCTAAACAACAAACATATTAAAGTTAATAAACATTAATTAAAACCTACTAACCTATATTTTCTCCAAAACGAAGTTTCATAACGTTCTAAAAGTTATATCTTTTATTCCCCGATGATGTCACATTATCCTGCCCACTATTTTCAGCACTGCATGTTCAAAATACTTAAACCAATAATTTTGTGTTTAAAGCGCCATTTTGAAACCTAGGTATTGTAAACGGATTGGTACAGAGCAAAGGATACCCACGGAGTGGGTTTGGAAAACAATTAAATTTGCAGACAAGATTTCTGATATACGGTAGAGATATGTTAATGAAATGCTATTGATAAAAAGCGTATTTGGGGTAGTTAGTTAGTAACAGGCATAGAAAATATTTACTTACAGTGGCCCTTTAAAGTCTAACACATCTCCCAAACCACGTAAAACCCCTATCCGCCACCAAACCCCACTAATAATCCCATTATTAACCCCTAAACTGCCAACCCCAACATCACAACTACCTAATACAAATATTAACCCCTATATCCCCCATCAAACCAACATCGCAATCTAATATATTAACCCCTAATCCACCAATAACTCACAATGTAAATAGTTAAACACTAAGCCCCCTAAACTAACCTCATTACATGAATTAAACTAAAACTAAATTACAATTAAAAAAAAAATAACATTACTTTAAATTAAAAAAACTAAGTATAAATTAATCTAAAATTACAGAAAATAATAAGGCTAAATTTACATAAAATAAAAAAGAAAATTGCTAATAATTAAATAATTATACCTAATCCCTATGAAAATACCCCCCTCCCAAAATAAAACACCCCCATCTAATGATACTACCAATAGCCCTTAAAAGGGCTTTTTGCAGGGCAATGCCCCAAGATAAACAGCTCTTTTAAACAAAAGAGTCTAAGTCCTCCTTAAAAGTCAAACCACCAAACCCCCCAAAATAAAAGCACATAACGCTAAAAAAAACTAAACTACCCGTGGCCCTGAAAAGGGCATTTGTATGGGCATTGCCCTTAAAAGGGAATTTAGCTGTTTTGCTGTCCTTAAAATGGCATTAAGGTTAACAGCTCTTTTAAGAAAAGCCCATCCCTAATCTAAATAAAAGAAACCCCCAAAAAATCCCTTAGAAAAACCCTAAGTCTAACCCCAAGTGGTACTCACCTGTCCTGAAGTCCGGCGGAGAAGGTCCTGTTCCAGGCGGTGAAGTCTTCTTCCAAGCAGCAACCTCTTCTTTCTTCTTACAGGAACCAGCCGGTGCAGAGCGGAGGGCGGAGCTGAAGACCGATGACCGCTGAGCTGAAGACCGGCGACCGCGGAGCCATGGAGCGTGGAGGATCTTCTTCATACGATCTCCACCATACACTGAATAGGAATTCAAGGTACGCGATTAAAAATAGCGTCCCTTGAATTCCTATTGGCTGATTTGAGCCTTCAAATTCAAATCAGACAATAGGATGAGAGCTACTGAAATCCTATTGGCTGTTCAAATCAGCAAATAGGATAAGAGCTACTGAAATTATAATTGCTATTCAAATCAGCCAATAGAATTTCAGTAGCTCTCATTCTATTGGTTGATTTGAATTTGAAGGCTCAAATCAGTCAATAGGAATTCAAGGGACACCATTTTTAATCGCGTACTTTGAAATCCTATTCAGATTGTATGAAGAGGATCCGCCACATTCCATGGCTCCGCAGTTGCCGGTCTTCAGTTCCAGGGTCGCCGGTCTTCAGCTCCGCTGTCATCGGTCTTCAACTCTGCCCTCTGCTCCGCACCGGCTGGTTCCTGGAAGAAGAAGAAAGAATAGGTCGCAACTGGGAAAAAATTGTCACCGCCTGGAACAGGACCTTCTCCGCTGGACTTCAGGACAGGTGAATACCACTTGGGGGTTAGACTTAGGGTTCTTTTAAGGGATTTTTGGGGGGTTTCTTTTATTTAGATTAGGGATGGGCTTTTCTTTAAAGAGCTGTTAATTTTAATGCCCTTTTAAGGTCAGCAAAAGAGCTAAATGCCTTTTTAAGGGCAATGCCCATACAAATGCCCTTGACTTTTAGGGGGGACTTAGACTTTTTTGTGTAAAAGAGCTGTTTATCTTGGGGCATTGCCCTGCAAAAAGCCCTTTTAAGGGCTATTGGTAGTTTATCATTAGATTAGGGGGTGTTTTAATTTTGGGGGGGCTTTTTTATTTTTATAGGGATTAGGTATAATTATTTAATTATTGGCAATTCTCTTTATTTTATGTAAATTTAGCTTTATTATTATTTTTCTGTAACTTTAAATTAATTTATACTTGTATATGTAATTTTTAAAGTAATGCTAGGTTTTTTTTAAAATTGTAATTTAGTTTTAGGGTTAGTTTACGGGGCTTAGTGTTTAACTATTTGCGTTGTGGGTTATTGGTGGATTAGAGGTCAATAGATAGATTAGATTGTGTTGTGGGTTATTGGCGGATTAGGGGTTAATAGTTAATAAGTAATTGGGGTGTGGGTTTGATGGCGGATATACGGGTTAATAGTTTAATTAGGCAAATTGCGTTGTGGGGGGTTGTCGGTTTAGGGGTTAATACTTTTATTAGTTGTGGTGTAGGTTTGATGGTGGATATAGGGGTTAATACATTTTATTAGTGATTGCGGTTGACCGGTAGACAGATATTGCGCATGCGTTAGGTGTTAGTTTATATTTTACAGGCAGTTACGGGAGTTACGGTGCTCCCATACTTAGCGCAAGGCCTGCTGCGGCTGCCTTGTTTGGCGAGGTGAAAATGAAGTAAAATTTCTCTATTTTCACCACGTAAGTCCTTGCGCTGAATATTGGATACCGATTTGCGACGCGGTCCCATGTTAGCTTATGGGAGTAAAAATGACGGACGATGGGTGAAATATACATGCCGCATTTATATGTGGCGCCGTATATGTAATAGTAAAAACCAGCGGCGCTGGCTTTTGCGGGTGACACCGCATATGTAATGGAGCCCCTGGAGTTGAGAATAACTGTTCTAATCCACAATTTTGTTACGGTGCCAGCATTTTCTTTTGGGTTTCTAGGCCTTCCAACATCTACCTTGTGTTGTAGTGTAACTCTTTGTAGTGTAACTCTTTGTAGTGTTACTCTGTATTGTAACTCTTTGTATTGTAACTGTATTGTAACTCTTTGTATTGTAACTCTTTATTTGCATATGTTTTTGTTCTTTCTAGAGCAGCATCTTCATGTGTTTAGATTTATAAAATCTTTTTTTTTTTTCTTGTTATCTTCATTTTTTCTCTGATTAAATTGTGGTGTATTTTGCTGTTCGTATTTTTTTCTTTGTATTGGAAGGATTTGTCCGGTCTCTTCTGCAGAGATAAACGCATTCTCATTGATTTTAGGTTTTCTTCTAATAACAAAATGTTTTTGTTTAACTCTTAGTATCCCGACTCATCACTGGATATTGTTTCTTCTTCTCTATATATCTGACTGCTCTCCGATGCTTTCTTCCCAAGCCCTCACATTTTCCAGTTCATACTCAGTGTATTTTGTAGCTAATCCATTACGGTTCTCTCAGCCCTGCATAAATCATTACTGATGCATATTCTGTGTCTACCTGAAGTCTGTCTGATGCTTTCCTAAGCTTTCTACTACCCCAGGTCAGATTTAGACATTGTGAGTTAAGATTCTTCTGAGAATAATTAGCAATAACAAAATATTTCCTTACTAGTTATTTCCACCCATCCGAGAATCTAATGATGGTTTTAGAAATGAATTTGCACTCCCTTTTATCAATGGGAATACTAAAAAGATCCTTGTGCTGCTTAGATTTAAATAAAATATAAAGCTATACAATTTGAATAATCTGCTACAAAACTGCATTTAAAAGGGATATTTAGTAAGAGCTGGTTGGTGATTGGTGCCTGCACACATTTGTGTCTTGTGATTGGCTGACTAGATGTGATCAGCTAGCTGCCAGTAGTGCATTGCTGTTTCTTGAACAAAGGATATCAAGAGAATTAAGCAAATTTGATGATAGAAGTAAATTGTAAAGTTGTTTAAAATGATATCATCTTTGTGAACCCTAAAAGGAAACATTTGGGTTTCATGTCCCTTTAAAGGGATATGAAACTTATTTTATTTATTTTTTTTGTCTTTCAGATCGAGCATAGCATTTTAAACAGTTTTGCATATTATTTCTATTATCAAATTTGCTTCATTCCTTTGGTATCCTTTCTTGAAAGAGCAACTGCTGGAAGCTAGTTACACATACATGGTGAGTCAACCAAAAGAGGCATACATGCACAGCCACCAATCTGCAGGTAGATCCCAGTAGTGTATTGCTGCTCCTGAGCCTACCTAGATATGCTTTTCAACAAATATTATCAACAGAACAAAACCTTTTAGATAATATTAGTCATCTGGAAAGTTGTTTAAAATTGTATACTCTATCTGAATAATAAGTTTAATTTTCACTTCACCGTACCCTTTACATGCCCAAATGATGTTTTCTTCCCCTTGGCCTGGATAAACTATAATAAGCAGGTTTTATTTTGTGGGTCTTCTGGTCCTGAGCGGAACTTGCCTCTGATCCAATCAGCAGCGCTGATCGCACGACTCAAATGTGCAATTAGTGTTGCTGATTGGATCAGCGACTGGTTCCTACTGTGTGTTTAACCCTCTGTGGGGTTAACACAAACAGTAGCGCAGGGTCGATAGTTGTAAAATGACATTCTCTAACAGATTAGATATACATAGTCCGTCCTGTGTACATAATGGAACCTTACGCTCTCAGTTCAATGAATGATCAGAATGGATATGAGCAATAATAACCACAGACCATACCAAGCCTTCTTAAGTCACACACTGGCAATGATAATAGGGAAACGTCCCCTGTAGCAGATCTCTCACCAGTGGGTAGGATTCTCCAGCATCTGCTTCATATTAAGTCACACACTGGTAATGATGATAATAGGGAAACGTCCCCTGTAGCAGATCTCTCACCAGTGGGGAGGATTCTCCAGCCTCTGCTTCATATTAAGTCACACACTGGTAATGATGATAATAGGGAAACGTCCCCTGTAGCAGATCTCTCACCAGTGGGCAGGATTCTCCAGCATCTGCTTCATATTAAGTCACACACTGGTAATGATGATAGGGAAACGTCCCCTGTAGGAGATCTCTCACCAGTGGGTAGGATTCTCCAGCATCTGCTTCATATTAAGTCACACACTGGTAATGATGATAATAGGGAAACGTCCCCTGTAGCAGATCTCTCACCAGTGGGGAGGATTCTCCAGCCTCTGCTTCATATTAAGTCACACACTGGTAATGATGATAATAGGGAAACGTCCCCTGTAGCAGATCTCTCACCAGTGGGCAGGATTCTCCAGCATCTGCTTCATATTAAGTCACACACTGGTAATGATGATAGGGAAACGTCCCCTGTAGCAGATCTCTCACCAGTGGGGAGGATTCTCCAGCCTCTGCTTCATATTAAGTCACACACTGGCAATGATAATAGGGAAACGTCCCCTGTAGCAGATCTCTCACCAGTGGGGAGGATTCTCCAGCCTCTGCTTCATATTAAGTCACACACTGGCAATGATAATAGGGAAACGTCCCCTGTAGGAGATCTCTCACCAGTGGGTAGGATTCTTCAGCCTCTGCTTCATATTAAGTCATACACTGGTAATGATAATAGGGAAACGTCCCCTGTAGGAGATCTCTCACCAGTGGGCAGGATTCTCCAGCCTCTGCTTCATATTAAGTCACACACTGGTAATGATGATAATAGGGAAACGTCCCCTGTAGCAGATCTCTCACCAGTGGGTAGGATTCTCCAGCCTCTGCTTCATATTAAGTCACACACTGGTAATGATGATAATAGGGAAACGTCCCCTGTAGGAGATCTCTCACCAGTGGGTAGGATTCTCCAGCCTCTGCTTCATATTAAGTCACACACTGGTAATGATGATAATAGGGAAACGTCTCCTGTAGGAGATCTCTCACCAGTGGGTAGGATTCTCCAGCCTCTGCTTCATATTAAGTCACACACTGGTAATGATGATAATAGGGAAACGTCCCCTGTAGCAGATCTCTCACCAGTGGGTAGGATTCTCCAGCCTCTGCTTCATATTAAGTCACACACTGGTAATGATAATAGGGAAACGTCCCCTGTAGGAGATCTCTCACCAGTGGGTAGGATTCTCCAGCCTCTGCTTCATATTAAGTCACACACTGGTAATGATGATAATAGGGAAACGTCCCCTGTAGGAGATCTCTCACCAGTGGGTAGGATTCTCCAGCCTCTGCTTCATATTAAGTCATACACTGGTAATGATGATAATAGGGAAACGTCCCCTGTAGCAGATCTCTCACCAGTGGGTAGGATTCTCCAGGCTCTGCTTCATATTAAGTCACACACTGGTAATGATGATAATAGGGAAACGTCCCCTGTAGCAGATCTCTCACCAGTGGGTAGGATTCTCCAGCCTCTGCTTCATATTAAGTCACACACTGGTAATGATAATAATAGGGAAACGTCCCCTGTAGCAGATCTCTCACCAGTGGGTAGGATTCTCCAGGCTCTGCTTCATATTAAGTCACACACTGGTAATGATGATAATAGGGAAACGTCCCCTGTAGGAGATCTCTCACCAGTGGGCAGGATTCTCCAGCCTCTGCTTCATATTAAGTCACACACTGGTAATGATAATAGGGAAACGTCCCCTGTAGGAGATCTCTCACCAGTGGGGAGGATTCTCCAGCCTCTGCTTCATATTAAGTCACACACTGGCAATGATAATAGGGAAACGTCCCCTGTAGGAGATCTCTCACCAGTGGGGAGGATTCTCCAGCCTCTGCTTCATATTAAGTCACACACTGGTAATGATAATAGGGAAACGTCCCCTGTAGCAGATCTCTCACCAGTGGGTAGGATTCTCCAGCCTCTGCTTCATATTAAGTCACACACTGGTAATGATGATAATAGGGAAACGTCCCCTGTAGCAGATCTCTCACCAGTGGGCAGGATTCTCCAGCCTCTGCTTAATATTAAGTCACACACTGGTAATGATAATAATAGGGAAACGTCCCCTGTAGCAGATCTCTCACCAGTGGGGAGGATTCTCCAGCCTCTGCTTCATATTAAGTCACACACTGGTAATGATGATAATAGGGAAACGTCCCCTGTAGCAGATCTCTCACCAGTGGGTAGGATTCTCCAGGCTCTGCTTCATATTAAGTCATACACTGGTAATGATAATAGGGAAACGTCCCCTGTAGCAGATCTCTCACCAGTGGGTAGGATTCTCTAGCCTCTGCTTCATATTAAGTCACACACTGGTAATGATGATAATAGGGAAACGTCCCCTGTAGCAGATCTCTCACCAGTGGGTAGGATTCTCCAGCCTCTGCTTCATATTAAGTCACACACTGGTAATGATGATTATAGGGAAACGTCCCCTGTAGCAGATCTCTCACCAGTGGGTAGGATTCTCCAGCCTCTGCTTCATATTAAGTCACAAACTGGCAATGATGATAATAGGGAAACGTCCCCTGTAGCAGATCTCTCACCAGTGGGCAGGATTCTCCAGCCTCTGCTTCATATTAAGTCACACACTGGTAATGATGATAATAGGGAAACGTCCCCTGTAGCAGATCTCTCACTAGTGGGTAGGATTCTCCAGCCTCTGCTTCATATTAAGTCAAACTGGTAATGATAATAGGGAAACGTCCCCTGTAGCAGATCTCTCACCAGTGGGTAGGATTCTCCAGCCTCTGCTTCATATTAAGTCACACACTGGTAATGATGATAATAGGGAAACGTCCCCTATAGGAGATCTCTCACCAGTGGGTAGGATTCTCCAGCCTCTGCTTCATATTAAGTCACACACTGGTAATGATGATAATAGGGAAACGTCCCCTATAGGAGATCTCTCACCAGTGGGTAGGATTCTCCAGGCTCTGCTTCATATTAAGTCACACACTGGTAATGATGATAATAGGGAAACGTCCCCTGTAGCAGATCTCTCACCAGTGGGTAGGATTCTCCAGCCTCTGCTTCATATTAAGTCACAAACTGGTAATGATAATAGGGAAACGTCCCCTGTAGCAGATCTCTCACCAGTGGGTAGGATTCTCCAGCATCTGCTTCATATTAAGTCACACACTGGTAATGATGATAATAGGGAAACGTCCCCTGTAGCAGATCTCTCACTAGTGGGTAGGATTCTCCAGCCTCTGCTTCATATTAAGTCACACACTGGTAATGATAATAGGGAAACGTCCCCTGTAGCAGATCTCTCACCAGTGGGTAGGATTCTCCAGCATCTGCTTCATATTAAGTCACACACTGGTAATGATGATAATAGGGAAACGTCCCCTGTAGGAGATCTCTCACTAGTGGGTAGGATTCTCCAGCCTCTGCTTCATATTAAGTCACACACTGGTAATGATGATAATAGGGAAACGTCCCCTGTAGGAGATCTCTCACCAGTGGGTAGGATTCTCCAGCCTCTGCTTCATATTAAGTCACACACTGGTAATGATGATAATAGGGAAACGTCCCCTGTAGCAGATCTCTCACCAGTGGGTAGGATTCTCCAGCCTCTGCTTCATATTAAGTCACACACTGGCAATGATGATAATAGGGAAACGTCCCCTGTAGCAGATCTCTCACCAGTGGGTAGGATTCTCCAGCCTCTGCTTCATATTAAGTCACACACTGGTAATGATGATAATAGGGAAACGTCCCCTGTAGGAGATCTCTCACCAGTGGGTAGGATTCTCCAGCCTCTGCTTCATATTAAGTCATACACTGGTAATGATGATAATAGGGAATCGTCCCCTGTAGGAGATCTCTCACCAGTGGGTAGGATTCTCCAGCCTCTGCTTCATATTAAGTCACACACTGGTAATGATAATAGGGAAACGTCCCCTGTAGCAGATCTCTCACCAGTGGGTAGGATTCTCCAGCCTCTGCTTCATATTAAGTCACAAACTGGTAATGATGATAATAGGGAAACGTCCCCTGTAGGAGATCTCTCACCAGTGGGGAGGATTCTCCAGCCTCTGCTTCATATTAAGTCATACACTGGTAATGATGATAATAGGGAATCGTCCCCTGTAGGAGATCTCTCACCAGTGGGTAGGATTCTCCAGCATCTGCTTCATATTAAGTCATACACTGGTAATGATGATCATAGGGAATCGTCCCCTGTAGGAGATCTCTCACCAGTGGGGAGGATTCTCCAGCCTCTGCTTCATATTAAGTCATACACTGGTAATGATGATAATAGGGAAACGTCCCCTGTAGCAGATCTCTCACCAGTGGGTAGGATTCTCCAGCCTCTGCTTCATATTAAGTCACACACTGGTAATGATAATAGGGAAACGTCCCCTGTAGCAGATCTCTCACCAGTGGGTAGGATTCTCCAGCCTCTGCTTCATATTAAGTCATACACTGGTAATGATGATAATAGGGAAACGTCCCCTATAGGAGATCCTCTCACCAGTGGGTAGGATTCTCCAGCCTCTGCTTCATATTAAGTCATACACTGGTAATGATGATCATAGGGAATCGTCCCCTGTAGCAGATCTCTCACCAGTGGGGAGGATTCTCCAGCCTCTGCTTCATATTAAGTCATACACTGGTAATGATGATAATAGGGAAACGTCCCCTATAGGCAGATCTCTCACCAGTGGGTAGGATTCTCCAGCCTCTGCTTCATATTAAGTCACACACTGGTAATGATGATATAGGGAAACGTCCCCTGTAGCAGATCTCTCACCAGTGGGTAGGATTCTCCAGCCTCTGCTTCATATTAAGTCATACACTGGTAATGATGATAATAGGGAAACGTCCCCTATAGGAGACCTCTCACCAGTGGGTAGGATTCTCCAGCCTCTGCTTCATATTAAGTCATACACTGGTAATGATAATAGGGAAACGTCCCCTGTAGCAGATCTCTCACCAGTGAGTAGGATTCTCCAGCCTCTGCTTCATATTAAGTCACACACTGGTAATGATGATAATAGGGAAACGTCCCCTGTAGGAGACCTCTCACCAGTGGGTAGGATTCTCCAGCCTCTGCTTCATATTAAGTCACACACTGGTAATGATGATAATAGGGAAACGTCCCCTGTAGCAGATCTCTCACTAGTGGGTAGGATTCTCCAGCCTCTGCTTCATATTAAGTCACACACTGGTAATGATGATAATAGGGAAACGTCCCCTGTAGCAGATCTTTCACCAGTGGGTAGGATTCTCCAGCCTCTGCTTCATATTAAGTCACACACTGGTAATGATGATAATAGGGAAACGTCCCCTGTAGCAGATCTCTCACTAGTGGGTAGGATTCTCCAGCCTCTGCTTCATATTAAGTCAAACTGGTAATGATAATAGGGAAACGTCCCCTGTAGCAGATCTCTCACCAGTGGGTAGGATTCTCCAGCCTCTGTTTCATATTAAGTCACACACTGGTAATGATGATAATAGGGAAACGTCCCCTGTAGGAGATCTCTCACCAGTGGGTAGGATTCTCCAGCCTCTGCTTCATATTAAGTCACACACTGGTAATGATGATAATAGGGAAACGTCCCCTGTAGCAGATCTCTCACCAGTGGGTAGGATTCTCCAGCCTCTGTTTCATATTAAGTCACACACTGGTAATGATGATAATAGGGAAACGTCCCCTGTAGCAGATCTCTCACCAGTGGGTAGGATTCTCCAGCCTCTGCTTCATATTAAGTCACACACTGGTAATGATAATAATAGGGAAACGTCCCCTGTAGCAGATCTCTCACCAGTGGGCAGGATTCTCCAGCCTCTGCTTCATATTAAGTCACACACTGGTAATAATGATAATAGGGAAACGTCCCCTGTAGGAGATCTCTCACCAGTGGGGAGGATTCTCCAGCCTCTGCTTCATATTAAGTCACACACTGGTAATGATGATTATAGGGAAACGTCCCCTGTAGCAGATCTCTCACCAGTGGGTAGGATTCTCCAGCCTCTGCTTCATATTAAGTCACACACTGGTAATGATGATAATAGGGAAACGTCCCCTGTTACGGTTACCCTTAGTCTCGCTGAGAGATGGACCGCTTAGTAGCCTGGATCCCTATTGCTAAAGAGGGGAGAAGCTGCTTTCCATAGTATTCTATATGAGTCTCGCAAATATAGAATAATCTCCCTTAGCTGTAATACAGCTAGGATACCCTTCTGCCCACAAAAACGAGTCAACGCTGCGATTGAGGGTCAAACAAGAACTCAGCACTGGGATGCCCAGCCTGCTTTTTATTAAGGTTACATGCACACAGGGCACTCCCAGGGGGAGAGGGGGGGGAAGCACAAAATCCCCCATCACACATTTAGATAGAGAGCACTGTCCTTTGACAGGCCACAATAGGATTACAGTACTTAAGATAACAAGTTTACAAGTTCATCTTATCAATTAGCAGTCTGGCTCCAGAGGTGATTAGACAATGGGATTGGTTATCCCTAAACTTAGAGCTGAGGCCAGCAAAAATGTGTATTTAGGCAATAGTTTCTAAAAGCTGAAAAAAAAGAGTTAACTCTTTATGAAATGATACTTGTTACGGTTTTCTTGGAGCCCTTCTTAGGCGCTGGCTTGCTGGTTCAGGCATTGCTGCTGGGAAATAAGCTCTTCACAACAAAATAACTAATGCTTCTGTAACATCCCCTGTAGCAGATCTCTCACTAGTGGGTAGGATTCTCCAGCCTCTGCTTCATATTAAGTCACAAACTGGTAATGATAATAGGGAAACGTCCCCTGTAGCAGATCTCTCACCAGTGGGTAGGATTCTCCAGGCTCTGCTTCATATTAAGTCACAAACTGGTAATGATAATAGGGAAACGTCCCCTGTAGCAGATCTCTCACCAGTGGGCAGGATTCTCCAGCCTCTGCTTCATATTAAGTCACACACTGGCAATGATAATAGGGAAACGTCCCCTGTAGCAGATCTCTCACCAGTGGGTAGGATTCTCCAGCCTCTGCTTCATATTAAGTCACACACTGGTAATGATGATAGGGAAACGTCCCCTGTAGCAGATCTCTCACCAGTGGGTAGGATTCTCCAGCCTCTGCTTCATATTAAGTCATACACTGGTAATGATGATAATAGGGAAACGTCCCCTATAGGAGACCTCTTACCAGTGGGTAGGATTCTCCAGCCTCTGCTTCATATTAAGTCACACACTGGCAATGATAATAGGGAAACGTCCCCTGTAGCAGATCTCTCACTAGTGGGTAGGATTCTCCAGGCTCTGCTTCATATTAAGTCATACACTGGTAATGATGAAAATAGGGAAACGTCCCCTGTAGGAGATCTCTCACCAGTGGCTAGGATTCTCCAGGCTCTGCTTCATATTAAGTCACACACTGGTAATGATGATAATAGGGAAACGTCCCCTGTAGCAGATCTCTCACTAGTGGGTAGGATTCTCCAGGCTCTGCTTCATATTAAGTCATACACTGGTAATGATGATAATAGGGAAACGTCCCCTGTAGCAGATCTCTCACCAGTGGGGAGGATTCTCCAGGCTCTGCTTCATATTAAGTCACACACTGGTAATGATGATAATAGGGAAACGTCCCCTGTAGCAGATCTCTCACCAGTGGGTAGGATTCTCCAGCCTCTGCTTCATATTAAGTCACACACTGGCAATGATGATAATAGGGAAACGTCCCCTGTAGCAGATCTCTCACCAGTGGGTAGGATTCTCCAGCCTCTGCTTCATATTAAGTCATACACTGGTAATGATGATAATAGGGAAACGTCCCCTGTAGCAGATCTCTCACCAGTGGGTAGGATTCTCCAGCCTCTGCTTCATATTAAGTCACACACTGGCAATGATGATAATAGGGAAACGTCCCCTGTAGCAGATCTCTCACCAGTGGGTAGGATTCTCCAGCCTCTGCTTCATATTAAGTCACACACTGGTAATGATGATAATAGGGAAACGTCCCCTGTAGGAGATCTCTCACCAGTGGGTAGGATTCTCCAGCCTCTGCTTCATATTAAGTCACACACTGGTAATGATGATAATAGGGAAACGTCTCCTGTAGCAGATCTCTCACCAGTGGGTAGGATTCTCCAGCCTCTGTTTCATATTAAGTCACACACTGGTAATGATAATAATAGGGAAACGTCCCCTGTAGCAGATCTCTCACCAGTGGGCAGGATTCTCCAGCCTCTGCTTCATATTAAGTCACACACTGGTAATGATGATAATAGTGAAACGTCCCCTGTAGCAGATCTCTCACCAGTGGGTAGGATTCTCCAGCCTCTGCTTCATATTAAGTCACACACTGGTAATGATGATAATAGGGAAACGTCCCCTGTAGGAGACCTCTCACCAGTGGGTAGGATTCTCCAGCCTCTGCTTCATATTAAGTCACACACTGGTAATGATGATTATAGGGAAACATCCCCTGTAGCAGATCTCTCACCAGTGGGTAGGATTCTCCAGCCTCTGCTTCATATTAAGTCACACACTGGTAATGATAATAGGGAAACGTCCCCTGTAGCAGATCTCTCACCAGTGGGTAGGATTCTCCAGCCTCTGCTTCATATTAAGTCACACTCTGGTAATGATGATAATAGGGAAACGTCCCCTGTAGCAGATCTCTCACTAGTGGGTAGGATTCTCCAGCCTCTGCTTCATATTAAGTCACAAACTGGTAATGATAATAGGGAAACGTCCCCTGTAGCAGATCTCTCACCAGTGGGTAGGATTCTCCAGGCTCTGCTTCATATTAAGTCACACACTGGTAATGATGATGATAATAGGGAAACGTCCCCTGTAGCAGATCTCTCACCAGTGGGCAGGATTCTCCAGCCTCTGCTTCATATTAAGTCACACACTGGTAATGATAATAGGGAAACGTCCCCTGTAGCAGATCTCTCACCAGTGGGTAGGATTCTCCAGCCTCTGCTTCATATTAAGTCACACACTGGTAATGATAATAATAGGGAAACGTCCCCTGTAGCAGATCTCTCACCAGTGGGTAGGATTCTCCAGCATCTGCTTCATATTAAGTCACACACTGGTAATGATGATAATAGGGAAACGTCCCCTGTAGGAGATCTCTCACTAGTGGGTAGGATTCTCCAGCCTCTGCTTCATATTAAGTCACACACTGGCAATGATGATAATAGGGAAACGTCCCCTGTAGCAGATCTCTCACCAGTGGGTAGGATTCTCCAGCCTCTGCTTCATATTAAGTCACACACTGGCAATGATGATAATAGGGAAATGTCCCCTGTAGCAGATCTCTCACCAGTGGGTAGGATTCTCCAGCCTCTGCTTCATATTAAGTCACACACTGGTAATGATAATAGGGAAACGTCCCCTGTAGCAGATCTCTCACCAGTGGGTAGGATTCTCCAGCCTCTGCTTCATATTAAGTCACACACTGGTAATGATAATAGGGAAACGTCCCCTGTAGCAGATCTCTCACCAGTGGGTAGGATTCTCCAGCCTCTGTTTCATATTAAGTCACACACTGGTAATGATGATAATAGGGAAACGTCCCTTGTAGCAGATCTCTCACCAGTGGGTAGGATTCTCCAGCCTCTGCTTCATATTAAGTCACACACTGGTAATGATAATAATAGGGAAACGTCCCCTGTAGCAGATCTCTCACCAGTGGGCAGGATTCTCCAGCCTCTGCTTCATATTAAGTCACACACTGGTAATAATGATAATAGGGAAACGTCCCCTGTAGGAGATCTCTCACCAGTGGGGAGGATTCTCCAGCCTCTGCTTCATATTAAGTCACACACTGGTAATGATGATTATAGGGAAACGTCCCCTGTAGCAGATCTCTCACCAGTGGGGAGGATTCTCCAGCCTCTGCTTCATATTAAGTCACAAACTGGTAATGATGATGATAATAGGGAAACGTCCCCTGTAGGAGATCTCTCACCAGTGGGGAGGATTCTCCAGCCTCTGCTTCATATTAAGTCACACACTGGTAATGATGATGATAATAGGGAAACGTCCCCTGTAGCAGATCTCTCACCAGTGGGCAGGATTCTCCAGCCTCTGCTTCATATTAAGTCACACACTGGTAATGATAATAGGGAAACGTCCCCTGTAGCAGATCTCTCACCAGTGGGTAGGATTCTCCAGCCTCTGCTTCATATTAAGTCACACACTGGTAATGATAATAATAGGGAAACGTCCCCTGTAGCAGATCTCTCACCAGTGGGTAGGATTCTCCAGCATCTGCTTCATATTAAGTCACACACTGGTAATGATGATAATAGGGAAACGTCCCCTGTAGGAGATCTCTCACTAGTGGGTAGGATTCTCCAGCCTCTGCTTCATATTAAGTCACACACTGGCAATGATGATAATAGGGAAACGTCCCCTGTAGCAGATCTCTCACCAGTGGGTAGGATTCTCCAGCCTCTGCTTCATATTAAGTCACACACTGGCAATGATGATAATAGGGAAATGTCCCCTGTAGCAGATCTCTCACCAGTGGGTAGGATTCTCCAGCCTCTGCTTCATATTAAGTCACACACTGGTAATGATAATAGGGAAACGTCCCCTGTAGCAGATCTCTCACCAGTGGGTAGGATTCTCCAGCCTCTGCTTCATATTAAGTCACACACTGGTAATGATAATAGGGAAACGTCCCCTGTAGCAGATCTCTCACCAGTGGGTAGGATTCTCCAGCCTCTGTTTCATATTAAGTCACACACTGGTAATGATGATAATAGGGAAACGTCCCTTGTAGCAGATCTCTCACCAGTGGGTAGGATTCTCCAGCCTCTGCTTCATATTAAGTCACACACTGGTAATGATAATAATAGGGAAACGTCCCCTGTAGCAGATCTCTCACCAGTGGGCAGGATTCTCCAGCCTCTGCTTCATATTAAGTCACACACTGGTAATAATGATAATAGGGAAACGTCCCCTGTAGGAGATCTCTCACCAGTGGGGAGGATTCTCCAGCCTCTGCTTCATATTAAGTCACACACTGGTAATGATGATTATAGGGAAACGTCCCCTGTAGCAGATCTCTCACCAGTGGGGAGGATTCTCCAGCCTCTGCTTCATATTAAGTCACAAACTGGTAATGATGATGATAATAGGGAAACGTCCCCTGTAGGAGATCTCTCACCAGTGGGGAGGATTCTCCAGCCTCTGCTTCATATTAAGTCACACACTGGTAATGATGAAAATAGGGAAACGTCCCCTGTAGCAGATCTCTCACCAGTGGGTAGGATTCTCCAGCCTCTGCTTCATATTAAGTCATACACTGGTAATGATGATAATAGGGAATCGTCCCCTGTAGGAGATCTCTCACCAGTGGGTAGGATTCTCCAGCATCTGCTTCATATTAAGTCATACACTGGTAATGATGATAATAGGGAATCGTCCCCTGTAGGAGATCTCTCACCAGTGGGGAGGATTCTCCAGCCTCTGCTTCATATTAAGTCATACACTGGCAATGATGATAATAGGGAAACGTCCCCTATAGCAGATCTCTCACTAGTGGGTAGGATTCTCCAGCCTCTGCTTCATATTAAGTCACACACTGGTAATGATAATAGGGAAACGTCCCCTGTAGCAGATCTCTCACCAGTGGGTAGGATTCTCCAGCCTCTGCTTCATATTAAGTCACACACTGGCAATGATAATAGGGAAACGTCCCCTGTAGCAGATCTCTCACCAGTGGGTAGGATTCTCCAGCCTCTGCTTCATATTAAGTCACACACTGGCAATGATAATAGGGAAACGTCCCCTGTAGCAGATCTCTCACCAGTGGGTAGGATTCTCCAGCCTCTGCTTCATATTAAGTCACACACTGGTAATGATGATAGGGAAACGTCCCCTGTAGCAGATCTCTCACCAGTGGGTAGGATTCTCCAGCCTCTGCTTCATATTAAGTCATACACTGGTAATGATGATAATAGGGAAACGTCCCCTATAGGAGACCTCTCACCAGTGGGTAGGATTCTCCAGCCTCTGCTTCATATTAAGTCATACACTGGTAATGATAATATGGAAACGTCCCCTGTAGGAGATCTCTCACCAGTGGGTAGGATTCTCCAGCATCTGCTTCATATTAAGTCACACACTGGCAATGATAATAGGGAAACTTCCCCTGTAGCAGATCTCTCACCAGTGGGTAGGATTCTCCAGGCTCTGCTTCATATTAAGTCATACACTGGTAATGATGATAATAGGGAAACGTCCCCTGTAGCAGATCTCTCACCAGTGGGCAGGATTCTCCAGCCTCTGCTTCATATTAAGTCACACACTGGTAATGACAATAGGGAAACGTCCCCTGTAGCAGATCTCTCACCAGTGGGTAGGATTCTCCAGCCTCTGCTTCATATTAAGTCATACACTGGTAATGATGATAATAGGGAAACGTCCCCTATAGCAGATCTCTCACCAGTGGGCAGGATTCTCCAGCCTCTGCTTCATATTAAGTCATACACTGGTAATGATGATAATAGGGAAACGTCCCCTATAGGAGACCTCTCACCAGTGGGTAGGATTCTCCAGCCTCTGCTTCATATTAAGTCACACACTGGTAATGATGATAATAGGGAAACGTCCCCTGTAGCAGATCTCTCACCAGTGGGTAGGATTCTCCAGCCTCTGCTTCATATTAAGTCACACACTGGTAATGATGATAATAGGGAAACGTCCCCTGTAGGAGATCTCTCACCAGTGGGGAGGATTCTCCAGCCTCTGTTTCATATTAAGTCACACACTGGTAATGATGATAATAGGGAAACGTCCCCTGTAGCAGATCTCTCAACAGTGGGTAGGATTCTCCAGCCTCTGCTTCATATTAAGTCATACACTGGTAATGATAATATGGAAACGTCCCCTGTAGGAGATCTCTCACCAGTGGGTAGGATTCTCCAGCATCTGCTTCATATTAAGTCACACACTGGCAATGATAATAGGGAAACTTCCCCTGTAGCAGATCTCTCACCAGTGGGTAGGATTCTCCAGGCTCTGCTTCATATTAAGTCATACACTGGTAATGATGATAATAGGGAAACGTCCCCTGTAGCAGATCTCTCACCAGTGGGCAGGATTCTCCAGCCTCTGCTTCATATTAAGTCACACACTGGTAATGACAATAGGGAAACGTCCCCTGTAGCAGATCTCTCACCAGTGGGGAGGATTCTCCAGGCTCTGCTTCATATTAAGTCACACACTGGCAATGATGATAATAGGGAAACGTCCCCTGTAGCAGATCTCTCACCAGTGGGTAGGATTCTCCAGCCTCTGCTTCATATTAAGTCACACACTGGTAATGATGATAATAGGGAAACGTCCCCTGTAGCAGATCTCTCACCAGTGGGCAGGATTCTCCAGCCTCTGCTTCATATTAAGTCACACACTGGTAATGATGATAATAGGGAAACGTCCCCTGTAGCAGATCTCTCACCAGTGGGTAGGATTCTCCAGCCTCTGCTTCATATTAAGTCACACACTGGTAATGATAATAGGGAAACGTCCCCTATAGCAGATCTCTCACCAGTGGGCAGGATTCTCCAGCCTCTGCTTCATATTAAGTCATACACTGGTAATGATGATAATAGGGAAACGTCCCCTATAGGAGACCTCTCACCAGTGGGTAAGATTCTCCAGCCTCTGCTTCATATTAAGTCACACACTGGTAATGATGATAATAGGGAAACGTCCCCTGTAGCAGATCTCTCACCAGTGGGTAGGATTCTCCAGCCTCTGCTTCATATTAAGTCACACACTGGTAATGATGATAATAGGGAAACGTCCCCTGTAGGAGATCTCTCACCAGTGGGGAGGATTCTCCAGCCTCTGTTTCATATTAAGTCACACACTGGTAATGATGATAATAGGGAAACGTCCCCTGTAGCAGATCTCTCACCAGTGGGTAGGATTCTCCAGCCTCTGCTTCATATTAAGTCACACACTGGTAATGATGATAATAGGGAAACGTCCCCTATAGGAGACCTCTCACCAGTGGGTAGGATTCTCCAGCCTCTGCTTCATATTAAGTCACAAACTGGTAATGATAATAGGGAAACGTCCCCTGTAGCAGATCTCTCACCAGTGGGCAGTATTCTCCAGCCTCTGCTTCATATTAAGTCATACACTGGTAATGATGATAATAGGGAAACGTCCCCTGTAGCAGATCTCTCACCAGTGGGCAGGATTCTCCAGCCTCTGCTTCATATTAAGTCACACACTGGTAATGATGATAATAGGGAAACGTCCCCTATAGCAGATCTCTCACTAGTGGGTAGGATTCTCCAGCCTCTGCTTCATATTAAGTCACACACTGGTAATGATAATAGGGAAACGTCCCCTGTAGCAGATCTCTCACCAGTGGGTAGGATTCTCCAGCATCTGCTTCATATTAAGTCACACACTGGTAATGATGATAATAGGGAAACGTCCCCTGTAGCAGATCTCTCACCAGTGGGTAGGATTCTCCAGCCTCTGCTTCATATTAAGTCACACACTGGTAATGATAATAGGGAAATGTCCCCTGTAGCAGATCTCTCACCAGTGGGCAGGATTCTCCAGCCTCTGCTTCATATTAAGTCACACACTGGTAATGATGATAATAGGGAAACGTCCCCTGTAGGAGATCTCTCACCAGTGGGTAGGATTCTCCAGGCTCTGCTTCATATTAAGTCACACACTGGTAATGATGATAATAGGGAAACGTCCCCTGTTGGAGATCTCTCACCAGTGGGTAGGATTCTCCAGCCTCTGCTTCATATTAAGTCACACACTGGTAATGATGATAATAGGAAAACGTCCCCTGTAGCAGATCTCTCACCAGTGGGTAGGATTCTCCAGCCTCTGCTTCATATTAAGTCACACACTGGTAATGATGATAATAGGGAAACGTCCCCTGTAGCAGATCTCTCACCAGTGGGCAGGATTCTCCAGCCTCTGCTTCATATTAAGTCACACACTGGTAATGATGATAATAGGGAAACGTCCCCTGTAGCAGATCTCTCACAAGTGGGTAGGATTCTCCAGCCTCTGCTTCATATTATGTCACAAACTGGTAATGATAATAGGGAAACGTCCCCTGTAGGAGATCTCTCACCAGTGGGTAGGATTCTCCAGGCTCTGCTTCATATTAAGTCATACACTGGTAATGATGATAATAGGAAAACGTCCCCTGTAGCAGATCTCTCACCAGTGGGTAGGATTCTCCAGCCTCTGCTTCATATTAAGTCATACACTGGTAATGATGATAATAGGGAAACGTCCCCTGTAGCAGATCTCTCACCAGTGGGCAGGATTCTCCAGCCTCTGCTTCATATTAAGTCACACACTGGTAATGATGATAATAGGGAAACGTCCCCTGTAGCAGATCTCTCACCAGTGGGCAGGATTCTCCAGCATCTGCTTCATATTAAGTCACACACTGGTAATGATGATAATAGGGAAACGTCCCCTGTAGGAGATCTCTCACCAGTGGGCAGGATTCTCCAGCATCTGCTTCATATTAAGTCACACACTGGTAATGATGATAATAGGGAAACGTCCCCTGTAGGAGATCTCTCACCAGTGGGCAGGATTCTCCAGCATCTGCTTCATATTAAGTCACACACTGGTAATGATGATAATAGGGAAACGTCCCCTGTAGGAGATCTCTCACCAGTGGGCAGGATTCTCCAGCATCTGCTTCATATTAAGTCACACACTGGTAATGATAATAGGGAAACGTCCCCTGTAGCAGATCTCTCACCAGTGGGTAGGATTCTCCAGGCTCTGCTTCATATTAAGTAACACACTGGCAATGATAATAGGGAAACGTCCCCTGTAGCAGATCTCTCACCAGTGGGTAGGATTCTCCAGCCTCTGCTTCATATAAAGTCACACACTGGTAATGATGATAATAGGGAAACGTCCCCTGTAGGAGATCTCTCACCAGTGGGTAGGATTCTTCAGCCTCTGCTTCATATTAAGTCACACACTGGTAATGATGATAATAGGGAAACGTCCCCTGTAGGAGATCTCTCACTAGTGGGTAGGATTCTCCAGCCTCTGCTTCATATTAAGTCACAAACTGGTAATGATGATAATAGGGAAACGTCCCCTGTAGCAGATCTCTCACCAGTGGGGAGGATTCTCCAGTTTCTGCTTCATATTAAGTCATACACTGGTAATGATGATAATAGGGAAACGTTCCCTGTAGGAGATCTATCACCAGTGGGTAGGATTCTCCAGCCTCTGCTTCATATTAAGTCACAAACTGGTAATGATGATAATAGGGAAACGTCCCCTGTAGGAGATCTCTCACCAGTGGGGAGGATTCTCCAGCCTCTGTTTCATATTAAGTCAAACACTGGTAATGATGAAAATAGGGAAACGTCCCCTGTAGGAGATCTCTCACCAGTGGGTAGGATTCCCCAGGCTCTGCTTCATATTAAGTCATACACTGGTAATGATGAAAATAGGGAAACGTCCCCTATAGGAGATCTCTCACCAGTGGGTAGGATTCTCCAGGCTCTGCTTCATATTAAGTCACACACTGGTAATGATGATGATAATAGGGAAACGTCCCCTGTAGCAGATCTCTCACCAGTGGGTAGGATTCTCCAGGCTCTGCTTCATATTAAGTCACACACTGGTAATGATGATGATAATAGGGAAACGTCCCCTGTAGCAGATCTCTCACCAGTGGGTAGGATTCTCCAGCATCTGCTTCATATTAAGTCATACACTGGTAATGATGATAATAGGGAAACGTCCCCTGTAGCAGATCTCTCACCAGTGGGTAGGATTCTCCAGCCTCTGCTTCATATTAAGTCACACACTGGTAATGATGATAATAGGGAAACGTCCCCTGTAGGAGATCTCTCACCAGTGGGTAGGATTCTTCAGCCTCTGCTTCATATTAAGTCATACACTGGTAATGATGATGATAATAGGGAAACGTCCCCTGTAGCAGATCTCTCACCAGTGGGTAGGATTCTCCAGCATCTGCTTCATATTAAGTCATACACTGGTAATGATGATAATAGGGAAACGTCCCCTGTAGCAGATCTCTCACCAGTGGGTAGGATTCTCCAGCCTCTGCTTCATATTAAGTCACACACTGGTAATGATAATAGGGAAACGTCCCCTGTAGGAGATCTCTCACCAGTGGGTAGGATTCTCCAGCCTCTGCTTCATATTAAGTCATACACTGGTAATGATGATGATAATAGGGAAACGTCCCCTATAGGAGACCTCTCACCAGTGGGTAGGATTCTCCAGCCTCTGCTTCATATTAAGTCACAAACTGGTAATGATAATAGGGAAACGTCCCCTGTAGCAGATCTCTCACCAGTGGGCAGGATTCTCCAGCCTCTGCTTCATATTAAGTCACACACTGGTAATGATGATTATAGGGAAACGTCCCCTATAGCAGATCTCTCACCAGTGGGTAGGATTCTCCAGCCTCTGCTTCATATTAAGTCATACACTGGTAATGATGATAATAGGGAAACGTCCCCTGTAGCAGATCTCTCACCAGTGGGTAGGATTCTCCAGCCTCTGCTTCATATTAAGTCACACACTGGTAATGATGATAATAGGGAAACGTCCCCTGTAGCAGATCTCTCACCAGTGGGTAGGATTCTCCAGCCTCTGCTTCATATCAAGTCACACACTGGTAATGATAATAGGGAAACGTCCCCTGTAGCAGATCTCTCACCAGTGGGTAGGATTCTCCAGCCTCTGCTTCATATTAAGTCATACACTGGTAATGATGATAATAGGGAAACGTCCCCTGTAGCAGATCTCTCATCAGTGGGCAGGATTCTCCAGGCTCTGCTTCATATTAAGTCATACACTGGTAATGATAATAGGGAAACGTCCCCTGTAGCAGATCTCTCACCAGTGGGGAGGATTCTCCAGCCTCTGCTTCATATTAAGTCATACACTGGTAATGATAATAGGGAAACGTCCCCTGTAGCAGATCTCTCACCAGTGGGCAGGATTCTCAAGGCTCTGCTTCATATTAAGTCATACACTGGTAATGATAATAGGGAAACGTCCCCTGTAGCAGATCTCTCACCAGTGGGGAGGATTCTCCAGCATCTGCTTCATATTAAGTCACACACTGGTAATGATGATAATAGGGAAACGTCCCCTGTAGCAGATCTCTCACCAGTGGGTAGGATTCTCCAGCATCTGCTTCATATTAAGTCACACACTGGTAATGATGATAATAGGGAAACGTCCCCTGTAGCAGATCTCTCACCAGTGGGCAGGATTCTCCAGCCTCTGCTTCATATTAAGTCATACACTGGTAATGATAATAGGGAAACTTCCCCTGTAGCAGATCTCTCACTAGTGGGTAGGATTCTCCAGCCTCTGCTTCATATTAAGTCACACACTGGTAATGATAATAGGGAAACGTCCCCTGTAGCAGATCTCTCACTAGTGGGTAGGATTCTCCAGCCTCTGCTTCATATTAAGTCACACACTGGTAATGATGATAATAGGGAAACGTCCCCTGTAGGAGATCTCTCACCAGTGGGTAGGATTCTCCAGGCTCTGCTTCATATTAAGTCATACACTGGTAATGATGATAATAGGGAAACGTCCCCTGTAGCAGATCTCTCACCAGTGGGTAGGATTCTCCAGCTTCTGCTTCATATTAAGTCATACACTGGTAATGATGATAATAGGGAAACGTCCCCTGTAGCAGATCTCTCACCAGTGGGCAGGATTCTCCAGCCTCTGCTTCATATTAAGTCACACACTGGTAATGATAATAGGGAAACGTCCCCTGTAGCAGATCTCTCACTAGTGGGTAGGATTCTCCAGCCTCTGCTTCATATTAAGTCATACACTGGTAATGATGATAATAGTGAAACGTCCCCTGTAGCAGATCTATCACCAGTGGGTAGGATTCTCCAGGCTCTGCTTCATATTAAGTCATACACTGGTAATGATGATAATAGGGAAACGTCCCCTGTAGCAGATCTCTCACCAGTGGGCAGGATTCTCCAGCCTCTGCTTCATATTAAGTCATACACTGGTAATGATAATAGGGAAACGTCCCCTGTAGCAGATCTCTCACCAGTGGGGAGGATTCTCCAGCCTCTGCTTCATATTAAGTCATACACTGGTAATGATGATAATAGGGAAACGTCCCCTGTAGCAGATCTCTCACCAGTGGGGAGGATTCTCCAGCCTCTGCTTCATATTAAGTCACACACTGGTAATGATGATAATAGGGAAACATCCCCTGTAGGAGATCTCTCACCAGTGGGTAGGATTCTCCAGCATCTGCTTCATATTAAGTCACACACTGGTAATGATGATAATAGGGAAACGTCCCCTGTAGGAGATCTCTCACCAGTGGGTAGGATTCTCCAGCCTCTGCTTCATATTAAGTCACACACTGGTAATGATTATAATAGGGAAACGTCCCCTGTAGCAGATCTCTCACCAGTGGGTAGGATTCTCCAGCCTCTGCTTCATATTAAGTCACACACTGGTAATGATGATAATAGGGAAACGTCCCCTATAGCAGATCTCTCACTAGTGGGTAGGATTCTCCAGCCTCTGCTTCATATTAAGTCACAAACTGGTAATGATAATAGGGAAACGTCCCCTGTAGCAGATCTCTCACCAGTGGGGAGGATTCTCCAGGCTCTGCTTCATATTAAGTCACACACTGGTAATGATGATAATAGGGAAACGTCCCCTGTAGCAGATCTCTCACCAGTGGGTAGGATTCTCCAGCCTCTGCTTCATATTAAGTCACAAACTGGTAATGATAATAGGGAAACGTCCCCTGTAGCAGATCTCTCACCAGTGGGGAGGATTCTCCAGGCTCTGCTTCATATTAAGTCACACACTGGTAATGATGATAATAGGGAAACGTCCCCTGTAGCAGATCTCTCACCAGTGGGTAGGATTCTCCAGCCTCTGCTTCATATTAAGTCACACACTGGTAATGATGATAGGGAAACGTCCCCTGTAGCAGATCTCTCACCAGTGGGCAGGATTCTCCAGCCTCTGCTTCATATTAAGTCACACACTGGTAATGATGATAATAGGGAAACGTCCCCTGTAGGAGATCTCTCACCAGTGGGTAGGATTCTCCAGCCTCTGCTTCATATTAAGTCACACACTGGTAATGATGATAATAGGGAAACGTCCCCTGTAGCAGATCTCTCACCAGTGGGTAGGATTCTCCAGCCTCTGCTTCATATTAAGTCACACACTGGTAATGATGATAATAGGGAAACGTCCCCTGTAGCAGATCTCTCACCAGTGGGCAGGATTCTCCAGCCTCTGCTTCATATTAAGTCACACACTGGTAATGATAATAGGGAAACGTCCCCTGTAGCAGATCTCTCACCAGTGGGTAGGATTCTCCAGCCTCTGCTTCATATTAAGTCACACACTGGTAATGATGATAATAGGGAAACGTCCCCTGTAGCAGATCTCTCACCAGTGGGTAGGATTCTCCAGCCTCTGCTTCATATTAAGTCACACACTGGTAATGATAATAATAGGGAAACGTCCCCTGTAGCAGATCTCTCACCAGTGGGTAGGATTCTCCAGGCTCTGCTTCATATTAAGTCACACACTGGTAATGATGATAATAGGGAAATGTCCCCTGTAGCAGATCTCTCACCAGTGGGTAGGATTCTCCAGGCTCTGCTTCATATTAAGTCACAAACTGGTAATGATGATAATAGGGAAACGTCCCCTGTAGGAGATCTCTCACCAGTGGGGAGGATTCTCCAGCCTCTGCTTCATATTAAGTCATACACTGGTAATGATAATAGGGAAACGTCCCCTGTAGCAGATCTCTCACCAGTGGGTAGGATTCTCCAGCCTCTGCTTCATATTAAGTCACACACTGGTAATGATGATAATAGGGAAACGTCCCCTGTAGCAGATCTCTCACCAGTGGGTAGGATTCTCCAGCCTCTGCTTCATATTAAGTCACACACTGGTAATGATGATAATAGGGAAACGTCCCCTGTAGCAGATCTCTCACCAGTGGGTAGGATTCTCCAGCCTCTGCTTCATATTAAGTCACACACTGGTAATGATGATAATAGGGAAACGTCCCCTGTAGCAGATCTCTCACCAGTGGGTAGGATTCTCCAGCCTCTGCTTCATATTAAGTCATACACTGGTAATGATGATAATAGGGAAACGTCCCCTGTAGCAGATCTCTCACCAGTGGGCAGGATTCTCCAGCCTCTGCTTCATATTAAGTCACACACTGGTAATGATGATAATAGGGAAACGTCCCCTGTAGCAGATCTCTCACCAGTGGGGAGGATTCTCCAGCCTCTGCTTCATATTAAGTCACACACTGGTAATGATAATAGGGAAACGTCCCCTGTAGCAGATCTCTCACCAGTGGCTAGGATTCTCCAGCCTCTGCTTCATATTAAGTCACACACTGGTAATGATGATAATAGGGAAACGTCCCCTGTAGCAGATCTCTCACCAGTGGGTAGGATTCTCCAGCCTCTGCTTCATATTAAGTCACACACTGGTAATGATAATAGGGAAACGTCCCCTGTAGGAGATCTCTCACCAGTGGGCAGGATTCTCCAGCCTCTGCTTCATATTAAGTCACACACTGGTAATGATGATAATAGGGAAACGTCCCCTGTAGCAGATCTCTCACCAGTGGGTAGGATTCTCCAGCCTCTGCTTCATATTAAGTCACACACTGGCAATGATAATAGGGAAACGTCCCCTATAGCAGATCTCTCACCAGTGGGTAGGATTCTCCAGCCTCTGCTTCATATTAAGTCACACACTGGTAATGATGATAATAGGGAAACGTCCCCTGTAGCAGATCTCTCACCAGTGGGCAGGATTCTCCAGCCTCTGCTTCATATTAAGTCACACACTGGTAATAATGATAATAGGGAAACGTCCCCTGTAGAGATCTCTCACCAGTGGGGAGGATTCTCCAGCCTCTGCTTCATATTAAGTCACACACTGGTAATGATGATTATAGGGAAACGTCCCCTGTAGCAGATCTCTCACCAGTGGGTAGGATTCTCCAGCCTCTGCTTCATATTAAGTCACACACTGGTAATGATGATAATAGGGAAACGTCCCCTGTTACGGTTACCCTTAGTCTCGCTGAGAGATGGACCGCTTAGTAGCCTGGATCCCTATTGCTAAAGAGGGGAGAAGCTGCTTTCCATAGTATTCTATATGAGTCTCGCAAATATAGAATAATCTCCCTTAGCTGTAATACAGCTAGGATACCCTTCTGCCCACAAAAACGAGTCAACGCTGCGATTGAGGGTCAAACAAGAACTCAGCACTGGGATGCCCAGCCTGCTTTTTATTAAGGTTACATGCACACAGGGCACTCCCAGGGGGAGAGGGGGGGGAAGCACAAAATCCCCCATCACACATTTAGATAGAGAGCACTGTCCTTTGACAGGCCACAATAGGATTACAGTACTTAAGATAACAAGTTTACAAGTTCATCTTATCAATTAGCAGTCTGGCTCCAGAGGTGATTAGACAATGGGATTGGTTATCCCTAAACTTAGAGCTGAGGCCAGCAAAAATGTGTATTTAGGCAATAGTTTCTAAAAGCTGAAAAAAAAGAGTTAACTCTTTATGAAATGATACTTGTTACGGTTTTCTTGGAGCCCTTCTTAGGCGCTGGCTTGCTGGTTCAGGCATTGCTGCTGGGAAATAAGCTCTTCACAACAAAATAACTAATGCTTCTGTAACATCCCCTGTAGCAGATCTCTCACTAGTGGGTAGGATTCTCCAGCCTCTGCTTCATATTAAGTCACAAACTGGTAATGATAATAGGGAAACGTCCCCTGTAGCAGATCTCTCACCAGTGGGTAGGATTCTCCAGGCTCTGCTTCATATTAAGTCACAAACTGGTAATGATAATAGGGAAACGTCCCCTGTAGCAGATCTCTCACCAGTGGGCAGGATTCTCCAGCCTCTGCTTCATATTAAGTCACACACTGGCAATGATAATAGGGAAACGTCCCCTGTAGCAGATCTCTCACCAGTGGGTAGGATTCTCCAGCCTCTGCTTCATATTAAGTCACACACTGGTAATGATGATAGGGAAACGTCCCCTGTAGCAGATCTCTCACCAGTGGGTAGGATTCTCCAGCCTCTGCTTCATATTAAGTCATACACTGGTAATGATGATAATAGGGAAACGTCCCCTATAGGAGACCTCTTACCAGTGGGTAGGATTCTCCAGCCTCTGCTTCATATTAAGTCACACACTGGCAATGATAATAGGGAAACGTCCCCTGTAGCAGATCTCTCACTAGTGGGTAGGATTCTCCAGGCTCTGCTTCATATTAAGTCATACACTGGTAATGATGAAAATAGGGAAACGTCCCCTGTAGGAGATCTCTCACCAGTGGCTAGGATTCTCCAGGCTCTGCTTCATATTAAGTCACACACTGGTAATGATGATAATAGGGAAACGTCCCCTGTAGCAGATCTCTCACTAGTGGGTAGGATTCTCCAGGCTCTGCTTCATATTAAGTCATACACTGGTAATGATGATAATAGGGAAACGTCCCCTGTAGCAGATCTCTCACCAGTGGGGAGGATTCTCCAGGCTCTGCTTCATATTAAGTCACACACTGGTAATGATGATAATAGGGAAACGTCCCCTGTAGCAGATCTCTCACCAGTGGGTAGGATTCTCCAGCCTCTGCTTCATATTAAGTCACACACTGGCAATGATGATAATAGGGAAACGTCCCCTGTAGCAGATCTCTCACCAGTGGGTAGGATTCTCCAGCCTCTGCTTCATATTAAGTCATACACTGGTAATGATGATAATAGGGAAACGTCCCCTGTAGCAGATCTCTCACCAGTGGGTAGGATTCTCCAGCCTCTGCTTCATATTAAGTCACACACTGGCAATGATGATAATAGGGAAACGTCCCCTGTAGCAGATCTCTCACCAGTGGGTAGGATTCTCCAGCCTCTGCTTCATATTAAGTCACACACTGGTAATGATGATAATAGGGAAACGTCCCCTGTAGGAGATCTCTCACCAGTGGGTAGGATTCTCCAGCCTCTGCTTCATATTAAGTCACACACTGGTAATGATGATAATAGGGAAACGTCTCCTGTAGCAGATCTCTCACCAGTGGGTAGGATTCTCCAGCCTCTGTTTCATATTAAGTCACACACTGGTAATGATAATAATAGGGAAACGTCCCCTGTAGCAGATCTCTCACCAGTGGGCAGGATTCTCCAGCCTCTGCTTCATATTAAGTCACACACTGGTAATGATGATAATAGTGAAACGTCCCCTGTAGCAGATCTCTCACCAGTGGGTAGGATTCTCCAGCCTCTGCTTCATATTAAGTCACACACTGGTAATGATGATAATAGGGAAACGTCCCCTGTAGGAGACCTCTCACCAGTGGGTAGGATTCTCCAGCCTCTGCTTCATATTAAGTCACACACTGGTAATGATGATTATAGGGAAACATCCCCTGTAGCAGATCTCTCACCAGTGGGTAGGATTCTCCAGCCTCTGCTTCATATTAAGTCACACACTGGTAATGATAATAGGGAAACGTCCCCTGTAGCAGATCTCTCACCAGTGGGTAGGATTCTCCAGCCTCTGCTTCATATTAAGTCACACTCTGGTAATGATGATAATAGGGAAACGTCCCCTGTAGCAGATCTCTCACTAGTGGGTAGGATTCTCCAGCCTCTGCTTCATATTAAGTCACAAACTGGTAATGATAATAGGGAAACGTCCCCTGTAGCAGATCTCTCACCAGTGGGTAGGATTCTCCAGGCTCTGCTTCATATTAAGTCACACACTGGTAATGATGATGATAATAGGGAAACGTCCCCTGTAGCAGATCTCTCACCAGTGGGCAGGATTCTCCAGCCTCTGCTTCATATTAAGTCACACACTGGTAATGATAATAGGGAAACGTCCCCTGTAGCAGATCTCTCACCAGTGGGTAGGATTCTCCAGCCTCTGCTTCATATTAAGTCACACACTGGTAATGATAATAATAGGGAAACGTCCCCTGTAGCAGATCTCTCACCAGTGGGTAGGATTCTCCAGCATCTGCTTCATATTAAGTCACACACTGGTAATGATGATAATAGGGAAACGTCCCCTGTAGGAGATCTCTCACTAGTGGGTAGGATTCTCCAGCCTCTGCTTCATATTAAGTCACACACTGGTAATGATGATAATAGGGAAACGTCCCCTGTAGGAGATCTCTCACCAGTGGGTAGGATTCTCCAGCCTCTGCTTCATATTAAGTCACACACTGGTAATGATGATAATAGGGAAACGTCCCCTGTAGCAGATCTCTCACCAGTGGGTAGGATTCTCCAGCCTCTGCTTCATATTAAGTCACACACTGGCAATGATGATAATAGGGAAACGTCCCCTGTAGCAGATCTCTCACCAGTGGGTAGGATTCTCCAGCCTCTGCTTCATATTAAGTCACACACTGGCAATGATGATAATAGGGAAATGTCCCCTGTAGCAGATCTCTCACCAGTGGGTAGGATTCTCCAGCCTCTGCTTCATATTAAGTCACACACTGGTAATGATAATAGGGAAACGTCCCCTGTAGCAGATCTCTCACCAGTGGGTAGGATTCTCCAGCCTCTGCTTCATATTAAGTCACACACTGGTAATGATAATAGGGAAACGTCCCCTGTAGCAGATCTCTCACCAGTGGGTAGGATTCTCCAGCCTCTGTTTCATATTAAGTCACACACTGGTAATGATGATAATAGGGAAACGTCCCTTGTAGCAGATCTCTCACCAGTGGGTAGGATTCTCCAGCCTCTGCTTCATATTAAGTCACACACTGGTAATGATAATAATAGGGAAACGTCCCCTGTAGCAGATCTCTCACCAGTGGGCAGGATTCTCCAGCCTCTGCTTCATATTAAGTCACACACTGGTAATAATGATAATAGGGAAACGTCCCCTGTAGGAGATCTCTCACCAGTGGGGAGGATTCTCCAGCCTCTGCTTCATATTAAGTCACACACTGGTAATGATGATTATAGGGAAACGTCCCCTGTAGCAGATCTCTCACCAGTGGGGAGGATTCTCCAGCCTCTGCTTCATATTAAGTCACAAACTGGTAATGATGATAATAGGGAAACGTCCCCTGTAGGAGATCTCTCACCAGTGGGGAGGATTCTCCAGCCTCTGCTTCATATTAAGTCACACACTGGTAATGATGAAAATAGGGAAACGTCCCCTGTAGCAGATCTCTCACCAGTGGGTAGGATTCTCCAGCCTCTGCTTCATATTAAGTCATACACTGGTAATGATGATAATAGGGAATCGTCCCCTGTAGGAGATCTCTCACCAGTGGGTAGGATTCTCCAGCATCTGCTTCATATTAAGTCATACACTGGTAATGATGATAATAGGGAATCGTCCCCTGTAGGAGATCTCTCACCAGTGGGGAGGATTCTCCAGCCTCTGCTTCATATTAAGTCATACACTGGCAATGATGATAATAGGGAAACGTCCCCTATAGCAGATCTCTCACTAGTGGGTAGGATTCTCCAGCCTCTGCTTCATATTAAGTCACACACTGGTAATGATAATAGGGAAACGTCCCCTGTAGCAGATCTCTCACCAGTGGGTAGGATTCTCCAGCCTCTGCTTCATATTAAGTCACACACTGGCAATGATAATAGGGAAACGTCCCCTGTAGCAGATCTCTCACCAGTGGGTAGGATTCTCCAGCCTCTGCTTCATATTAAGTCACACACTGGCAATGATAATAGGGAAACGTCCCCTGTAGCAGATCTCTCACCAGTGGGTAGGATTCTCCAGCCTCTGCTTCATATTAAGTCACACACTGGTAATGATGATAGGGAAACGTCCCCTGTAGCAGATCTCTCACCAGTGGGTAGGATTCTCCAGCCTCTGCTTCATATTAAGTCATACACTGGTAATGATGATAATAGGGAAACGTCCCCTATAGGAGACCTCTCACCAGTGGGTAGGATTCTCCAGCCTCTGCTTCATATTAAGTCATACACTGGTAATGATAATATGGAAACGTCCCCTGTAGGAGATCTCTCACCAGTGGGTAGGATTCTCCAGCATCTGCTTCATATTAAGTCACACACTGGCAATGATAATAGGGAAACTTCCCCTGTAGCAGATCTCTCACCAGTGGGTAGGATTCTCCAGGCTCTGCTTCATATTAAGTCATACACTGGTAATGATGATAATAGGGAAACGTCCCCTGTAGCAGATCTCTCACCAGTGGGCAGGATTCTCCAGCCTCTGCTTCATATTAAGTCACACACTGGTAATGACAATAGGGAAACGTCCCCTGTAGCAGATCTCTCACCAGTGGGTAGGATTCTCCAGCCTCTGCTTCATATTAAGTCATACACTGGTAATGATGATAATAGGGAAACGTCCCCTATAGCAGATCTCTCACCAGTGGGCAGGATTCTCCAGCCTCTGCTTCATATTAAGTCATACACTGGTAATGATGATAATAGGGAAACGTCCCCTATAGGAGACCTCTCACCAGTGGGTAAGATTCTCCAGCCTCTGCTTCATATTAAGTCACACACTGGTAATGATGATAATAGGGAAACGTCCCCTGTAGCAGATCTCTCACCAGTGGGTAGGATTCTCCAGCCTCTGCTTCATATTAAGTCACACACTGGTAATGATGATAATAGGGAAACGTCCCCTGTAGGAGATCTCTCACCAGTGGGGAGGATTCTCCAGCCTCTGTTTCATATTAAGTCACACACTGGTAATGATGATAATAGGGAAACGTCCCCTGTAGCAGATCTCTCAACAGTGGGTAGGATTCTCCAGCCTCTGCTTCATATTAAGTCATACACTGGTAATGATAATATGGAAACGTCCCCTGTAGGAGATCTCTCACCAGTGGGTAGGATTCTCCAGCATCTGCTTCATATTAAGTCACACACTGGCAATGATAATAGGGAAACTTCCCCTGTAGCAGATCTCTCACCAGTGGGTAGGATTCTCCAGGCTCTGCTTCATATTAAGTCATACACTGGTAATGATGATAATAGGGAAACGTCCCCTGTAGCAGATCTCTCACCAGTGGGCAGGATTCTCCAGCCTCTGCTTCATATTAAGTCACACACTGGTAATGACAATAGGGAAACGTCCCCTGTAGCAGATCTCTCACCAGTGGGGAGGATTCTCCAGGCTCTGCTTCATATTAAGTCACACACTGGCAATGATGATAATAGGGAAACGTCCCCTGTAGCAGATCTCTCACCAGTGGGTAGGATTCTCCAGCCTCTGCTTCATATTAAGTCACACACTGGTAATGATGATAATAGGGAAACGTCCCCTGTAGCAGATCTCTCACCAGTGGGCAGGATTCTCCAGCCTCTGCTTCATATTAAGTCACACACTGGTAATGATGATAATAGGGAAACGTCCCCTGTAGCAGATCTCTCACCAGTGGGTAGGATTCTCCAGCCTCTGCTTCATATTAAGTCACACACTGGTAATGATAATAGGGAAACGTCCCCTATAGCAGATCTCTCACCAGTGGGCAGGATTCTCCAGCCTCTGCTTCATATTAAGTCATACACTGGTAATGATGATAATAGGGAAACGTCCCCTATAGGAGACCTCTCACCAGTGGGTAAGATTCTCCAGCCTCTGCTTCATATTAAGTCACACACTGGTAATGATGATAATAGGGAAACGTCCCCTGTAGCAGATCTCTCACCAGTGGGTAGGATTCTCCAGCCTCTGCTTCATATTAAGTCACACACTGGTAATGATGATAATAGGGAAACGTCCCCTGTAGGAGATCTCTCACCAGTGGGTAGGATTCTCCAGCCTCTGCTTCATATTAAGTCACACACTGGTAATGATGATAATAGGGAAACGTCCCCTATAGGAGACCTCTCACCAGTGGGTAGGATTCTCCAGCCTCTGCTTCATATTAAGTCACAAACTGGTAATGATAATAGGGAAACGTCCCCTGTAGCAGATCTCTCACCAGTGGGCAGTATTCTCCAGCCTCTGCTTCATATTAAGTCATACACTGGTAATGATGATAATAGGGAAACGTCCCCTGTAGCAGATCTCTCACCAGTGGGCAGGATTCTCCAGCCTCTGCTTCATATTAAGTCACACACTGGTAATGATGATAATAGGGAAACGTCCCCTATAGCAGATCTCTCACTAGTGGGTAGGATTCTCCAGCCTCTGCTTCATATTAAGTCACACACTGGTAATGATAATAGGGAAACGTCCCCTGTAGCAGATCTCTCACCAGTGGGTAGGATTCTCCAGCATCTGCTTCATATTAAGTCACACACTGGTAATGATGATAATAGGGAAACGTCCCCTGTAGCAGATCTCTCACCAGTGGGTAGGATTCTCCAGCCTCTGCTTCATATTAAGTCACACACTGGTAATGATAATAGGGAAACGTCCCCTGTAGGAGATCTCTCACCAGTGGGTAGGATTCTCCAGGCTCTGCTTCATATTAAGTCACACACTGGTAATGATGATAATAGGGAAACGTCCCCTGTTGGAGATCTCTCACCAGTGGGTAGGATTCTCCAGCCTCTGCTTCATATTAAGTCACACACTGGTAATGATGATAATAGGAAAACGTCCCCTGTAGCAGATCTCTCACCAGTGGGTAGGATTCTCCAGCCTCTGCTTCATATTAAGTCACACACTGGTAATGATGATAATAGGGAAACGTCCCCTGTAGCAGATCTCTCACCAGTGGGCAGGATTCTCCAGCCTCTGCTTCATATTAAGTCACACACTGGTAATGATGATAATAGGGAAACGTCCCCTGTAGCAGATCTCTCACCAGTGGGGAGGATTCTCCAGTTTCTGCTTCATATTAAGTCATACACTGGTAATGATGATAATAGGGAAACGTCCCCTGTAGCAGATCTCTCACAAGTGGGTAGGATTCTCCAGCCTCTGCTTCATATTATGTCACAAACTGGTAATGATAATAGGGAAACGTCCCCTGTAGGAGATCTCTCACCAGTGGGTAGGATTCTCCAGGCTCTGCTTCATATTAAGTCATACACTGGTAATGATGATAATAGGAAAACGTCCCCTGTAGCAGATCTCTCACCAGTGGGTAGGATTCTCCAGCCTCTGCTTCATATTAAGTCATACACTGGTAATGATGATAATAGGGAAACGTCCCCTGTAGCAGATCTCTCACCAGTGGGCAGGATTCTCCAGCCTCTGCTTCATATTAAGTCACACACTGGTAATGATGATAATAGGGAAACGTCCCCTGTAGCAGATCTCTCACCAGTGGGCAGGATTCTCCAGCATCTGCTTCATATTAAGTCACACACTGGTAATGATGATAATAGGGAAACGTCCCCTGTAGGAGATCTCTCACCAGTGGGCAGGATTCTCCAGCATCTGCTTCATATTAAGTCACACACTGGTAATGATGATAATAGGGAAACGTCCCCTGTAGGAGATCTCTCACCAGTGGGCAGGATTCTCCAGCATCTGCTTCATATTAAGTCACACACTGGTAATGATGATAATAGGGAAACGTCCCCTGTAGGAGATCTCTCACCAGTGGGCAGGATTCTCCAGCATCTGCTTCATATTAAGTCACACACTGGTAATGATAATAGGGAAACGTCCCCTGTAGCAGATCTCTCACCAGTGGGTAGGATTCTCCAGGCTCTGCTTCATATTAAGTAACACACTGGTAATGATGATAATAGGGAAACGTCCCCTGTAGCAGATCTCTCACCAGTGGGGAGGATTCTCCAGTTTCTGCTTCATATTAAGTCATACACTGGTAATGATGATAATAGGGAAACGTTCCCTGTAGGAGATCTATCACCAGTGGGTAGGATTCTCCAGCCTCTGCTTCATATTAAGTCACAAACTGGTAATGATGATAATAGGGAAACGTCCCCTGTAGGAGATCTCTCACCAGTGGGGAGGATTCTCCAGCCTCTGTTTCATATTAAGTCAAACACTGGTAATGATGAAAATAGGGAAACGTCCCCTGTAGGAGATCTCTCACCAGTGGGTAGGATTCCCCAGGCTCTGCTTCATATTAAGTCATACACTGGTAATGATGAAAATAGGGAAACGTCCCCTATAGGAGATCTCTCACCAGTGGGTAGGATTCTCCAGGCTCTGCTTCATATTAAGTCACACACTGGTAATGATGATGATAATAGGGAAACGTCCCCTGTAGCAGATCTCTCACCAGTGGGTAGGATTCTCCAGGCTCTGCTTCATATTAAGTCACACACTGGTAATGATGATGATAATAGGGAAACGTCCCCTGTAGCAGATCTCTCACCAGTGGGTAGGATTCTCCAGCATCTGCTTCATATTAAGTCATACACTGGTAATGATGATAATAGGGAAACGTCCCCTGTAGCAGATCTCTCACCAGTGGGTAGGATTCTCCAGCCTCTGCTTCATATTAAGTCACACACTGGTAATGATGATAATAGGGAAACGTCCCCTGTAGGAGATCTCTCACCAGTGGGTAGGATTCTTCAGCCTCTGCTTCATATTAAGTCATACACTGGTAATGATGATGATAATAGGGAAACGTCCCCTGTAGCAGATCTCTCACCAGTGGGTAGGATTCTCCAGCATCTGCTTCATATTAAGTCATACACTGGTAATGATGATAATAGGGAAACGTCCCCTGTAGCAGATCTCTCACCAGTGGGTAGGATTCTCCAGCCTCTGCTTCATATTAAGTCACACACTGGTAATGATAATAGGGAAACGTCCCCTGTAGGAGATCTCTCACCAGTGGGTAGGATTCTCCAGCCTCTGCTTCATATTAAGTCATACACTGGTAATGATGATGATAATAGGGAAACGTCCCCTATAGGAGACCTCTCACCAGTGGGTAGGATTCTCCAGCCTCTGCTTCATATTAAGTCACAAACTGGTAATGATAATAGGGAAACGTCCCCTGTAGCAGATCTCTCACCAGTGGGCAGGATTCTCCAGCCTCTGCTTCATATTAAGTCACACACTGGTAATGATGATTATAGGGAAACGTCCCCTATAGCAGATCTCTCACCAGTGGGTAGGATTCTCCAGCCTCTGCTTCATATTAAGTCACACACTGGTAATGATGATAATAGGGAAACGTCCCCTGTAGCAGATCTCTCACCAGTGGGTAGGATTCTCCAGCCTCTGCTTCATATTAAGTCACACACTGGTAATGATGATAATAGGGAAACGTCCCCTGTAGCAGATCTCTCACCAGTGGGTAGGATTCTCCAGCCTCTGCTTCATATCAAGTCACACACTGGTAATGATAATAGGGAAACGTCCCCTGTAGCAGATCTCTCACCAGTGGGTAGGATTCTCCAGCCTCTGCTTCATATTAAGTCATACACTGGTAATGATGATAATAGGGAAACGTCCCCTGTAGCAGATCTCTCATCAGTGGGCAGGATTCTCCAGGCTCTGCTTCATATTAAGTCATACACTGGTAATGATAATAGGGAAACGTCCCCTGTAGCAGATCTCTCACCAGTGGGGAGGATTCTCCAGCCTCTGCTTCATATTAAGTCATACACTGGTAATGATAATAGGGAAACGTCCCCTGTAGCAGATCTCTCACCAGTGGGCAGGATTCTCAAGGCTCTGCTTCATATTAAGTCATACACTGGTAATGATAATAGGGAAACGTCCCCTGTAGCAGATCTCTCACCAGTGGGGAGGATTCTCCAGCATCTGCTTCATATTAAGTCACACACTGGTAATGATGATAATAGGGAAACGTCCCCTGTAGCAGATCTCTCACCAGTGGGTAGGATTCTCCAGCATCTGCTTCATATTAAGTCACACACTGGTAATGATGATAATAGGGAAACGTCCCCTGTAGCAGATCTCTCACCAGTGGGCAGGATTCTCCAGCCTCTGCTTCATATTAAGTCATACACTGGTAATGATAATAGGGAAACTTCCCCTGTAGCAGATCTCTCACTAGTGGGTAGGATTCTCCAGCCTCTGCTTCATATTAAGTCACACACTGGTAATGATAATAGGGAAACGTCCCCTGTAGCAGATCTCTCACTAGTGGGTAGGATTCTCCAGCCTCTGCTTCATATTAAGTCACACACTGGTAATGATGATAATAGGGAAACGTCCCCTGTAGGAGATCTCTCACCAGTGGGTAGGATTCTCCAGGCTCTGCTTCATATTAAGTCATACACTGGTAATGATGATAATAGGGAAACGTCCCCTGTAGCAGATCTCTCACCAGTGGGTAGGATTCTCCAGCTTCTGCTTCATATTAAGTCATACACTGGTAATGATGATAATAGGGAAACGTCCCCTGTAGCAGATCTCTCACCAGTGGGCAGGATTCTCCAGCCTCTGCTTCATATTAAGTCACACACTGGTAATGATAATAGGGAAACGTCCCCTGTAGCAGATCTCTCACTAGTGGGTAGGATTCTCCAGCCTCTGCTTCATATTAAGTCATACACTGGTAATGATGATAATAGTGAAACGTCCCCTGTAGCAGATCTATCACCAGTGGGTAGGATTCTCCAGGCTCTGCTTCATATTAAGTCATACACTGGTAATGATGATAATAGGGAAACGTCCCCTGTAGCAGATCTCTCACCAGTGGGCAGGATTCTCCAGCCTCTGCTTCATATTAAGTCATACACTGGTAATGATAATAGGGAAACGTCCCCTGTAGCAGATCTCTCACCAGTGGGGAGGATTCTCCAGCCTCTGCTTCATATTAAGTCATACACTGGTAATGATGATAATAGGGAAACGTCCCCTGTAGCAGATCTCTCACCAGTGGGGAGGATTCTCCAGCCTCTGCTTCATATTAAGTCACACACTGGTAATGATGATAATAGGGAAACATCCCCTGTAGGAGATCTCTCACCAGTGGGTAGGATTCTCCAGCATCTGCTTCATATTAAGTCACACACTGGTAATGATGATAATAGGGAAACGTCCCCTGTAGGAGATCTCTCACCAGTGGGTAGGATTCTCCAGCCTCTGCTTCATATTAAGTCACACACTGGTAATGATTATAATAGGGAAACGTCCCCTGTAGCAGATCTCTCACCAGTGGGTAGGATTCTCCAGCCTCTGCTTCATATTAAGTCACACACTGGTAATGATGATAATAGGGAAACGTCCCCTGTAGCAGATCTCTCACCAGTGGGCAGGATTCTCCAGCCACAGCTTCATATTAAGTCACACACTGGCAATGATAATAGGGAAACGTCCCCTGTAGCAGATCTCTCACCAGTGGGGAGGATTCTCCAGCCTCTGCTTCATAAATGGTCTGGGTCCCAGAGGAAGCAATATGACATTTTTAGTCTACCTCATCTGTTTGCTTTTATCTTGGCGCCCGAATGCCTAGTGCGTGTTTTCCCGGGCGCTGCCGGCTCCTCCCTCTGTCCAATCAGGAGAATACAATTTTCCAATTTACTTTGATCATCAACTTTTTTGTTCTCTTGGTATTCTTTGTTGAAAGCTAAACCTAGGTAGGCTCATATGCTAATTTCTATGCCTTTTAGATTAGTGCATTTTAACAGCTAGACAGCGCTAATTCACGTGTGCCATATAGATAACATTGTGCTCACTCCTGTGGAGTTATTTATGAGTCACCACTGATTTGCTAAAATGCAAATCTGTCAAAAGAACTGAGATAAGGGGCAGTCTGCAGAGGCTTATATACAAGGTAAACACAGAGGTAAAAAGTGTATTAACATAACTGAGATAAGGAGCAGTCTGCAGAGGCTTACCTACAAGGTAATCACAAAGGTAAAAAGTATATTAATATAACTGAGATAAGGGGCATCTGCAGAGGCTTAGCTACAAGGTAATTACAGAGGTAAAAAGTATATAAATATAACTGAGATAAGGGGTAGTCTGCAGATGCTTAGATACAAGGTAATCACAGAGGTAAAAAGTATATTAATATAACTGAGATAAGGGGCAGTCTGCAGAGGGTTAGATACAGGGAAAAAGTTTGACGGAGAGTAACCACGGTTAAATATGTCAACCAATTTGAAAGCAGTGTGTCGACCAATTCAAAATTATTCAATGTTTGAGTGAATGCTGACAAATAGAAATCTCCGGGTCCTGAGGGGTTTCCCCACCCCAAACTAGGACCGGTGAGGCTTGTATTCCACCGCTAATGCACATATATTAGAGTCAGTCTGTGAAGTAACTTAAATAACTAATATAGCAGTATTGACCATAAGTTCATAACTCATACCATGTTCACTGCTGGAATGTAGACGACAGTCTCTTGCGATAATGTGTCCGCTCTCCTTCCTGTATTCAGAAGCGTTTTATTCAGCTCAAGTTCAGCTTCAGCGGTGTCCTGAGTGAACTCCAATGGCTGCGGTGGGTAACTCCTCCTTCCGTAAGCGTCCCAGGTGATGGGTGTGTGATGTGGTCAGGGCTAAAGTGCAATGCCTAGATGCTGTGCTGCACTGAGGGCCAGTGAGAACAAATGAGCAGTGAAAAAAAGGAGCACAAGCAGCGGTACGTTGCACTAAAGAATATTTATTAACAAATATAAGCGCTTCTGCGCCTAGAGTGAAAAACAAAAAACACACACGTTTGTCAAAACAACAAATAGAACGTGAGAGGGGATAAACACCCCCGGGGTAAATACTGATGAGAAAAATCAAATCAATTAGGACTCGCTACAAACTAACAGGTATACGCGTTTCAGCTTACAGCCTTACTCATTACCTAACTAAAACATTGTGAAGTGAACTTTAAAACTAGTAGCTAGTCCTCCCATTGGTAGTCGGGACACACCCCTCAAAAGATCCTCCAATGGGTATTTGATTACGTAGCTATGGGAACTTTGAACAGCAAAGGAGTATTAATGGATGTCAACACACAATTGATTAGTACGCAAATAGTTCATATCATTATTTGTATAGCTAGCTACAATACGTTTAGTTATAATTATAGGGTATACAACATATAAGACATATAGGATCATATCGAATATGGAATAGAGAGAACTCCGGACCCAGCTGGAACCTTTTACAGTGCAGGGGAACCGCTCCATGTTTGCTGAAATACAAATATAAAATGTAATAAATAAACTGATCATTTATATAAATGACTAAACTGTAGTAAGAGGACCCTATAACAATACAGTTTAACATAAATTGACAGTTAGACAATTGTCCATTCAATATGGAGAGATTCCCAGCGTTTGCCAAAACATAAGTAAATGCACATAGATACTATTTAATGCATTGTGAACATCCCATCCCTCACTAAGAGGGTCTAAGAATTGCATGTATACAGGTACCCTAGCTTACAGTGGGTTAGGTAGCCCTGTCTGCGTACTGGAATAAAGCAATCAGTTTCCAAAATAACTAGATTTAGATTTTGAGCTCTTAGTCTTAAAAAGTGAATACGGGTGGTGTAGACAAGGTGGACTGGATGGGGGAGAGAGTGAGACCTCACCAAAAATTGATGAGGTCATACTCTGAGTTAAGGTCTTCTGGAACTCTCGTTCTGAGTTTAAAAATCCAGAATGCCTCCCTCTCGCCCAACCTGCGGACCCTATCGACACCTCCCTTGCATGGGGCCACCCTCTCAATGATGGTCCAGGTAAAGGAGCTGGTGTTTTTCTGGTGTGTACCCGCAAAGTGTTGTATCAATGCAGTTGTGAGTACACCTGCCTTTATATCACTCAGATGCTCCTTAATACGGGTTCTGGCCTCTCTGGTCGTAAGGCCTACATACTGGAGGGAACATTCCCTACAAGAAATAACATAGACCACATACGTAGACCTACAGTTGAGGCAGGAGTTTATCCTGAAACTCTGACCTGTCATCAATGAGCTGAACTGGTCACCAGGGGCTAACTTTCCACAAGCCACACATGTACGGTGGTGGCAGTGAAAAGTGCCCTTACAGCTCAGCCATGACGAGGTAGGTTGTCCTGTCCTCCTAATTTTAGTGGGCGCCACAATATTACCTATTGTTCTGTTCCTCTTATAGGAATACCTTAGGCCATCTGCAACTACTTCCTGAAGTTTGTCATCTGCAGATAGCATACTGAAGTTATTCCTCACTATCTGGCAGATTTCCCTGTATTGTCTTGAGTACTCCGTCAAAAAGACAACCTTGTTGTCTTTTTTTTTATCCAGGGTACTAGATTTAGATCTAAGAAGTCTGTCTCTAGGTATCCCTCTCACGGTATTCCTGGCTTTGGTAATAACAGAGCTCCTATAGCCCCTCTCTTTCAATTGCATGGCCAGTTCATTAGCTTGTTTCTCATATACCTCTGCATCACTGCAGTTCCTTTTTAGCCTAATGAACTGACCCTTTGCTACTCCTTTAAACACTCCTGGCAGATGACAGCTGTCCGCATGCAGCAGTGAGTTGCCAGAAATGGGTTTGCGATAGGTCTCTGAACTGATGAACTGATCCTGCCTACCTCTCAAAGTCACATCTAAAAAATTGATAGTGTCACTTTGTATCTCATGGGTGAAATGAATTCCCAAAGAATCATCATCCAGACTTCCTATGAATGATTGTAATTTGGATTCACTGCCTCCCCATATAAAGAGGAGGTCGTCAATGAAGCGACCGTACCAAACTACTCCGTCTTTGTGAGGATTCCCGTCCCCATAGACGTGGGACAGCTCCCACCAACCCATAAAGAGGTTGGCGTAGGAGGGGGCAAATTTCGCCCCCATAGCCGTCCCACGCCTCTGGAGAAAGAAATCCCCCCCCCAAATTCAAAGTAGTTATGACTGAGAAGGAAGTTAGTAACTTCCACCACAAAGTTCACAAAGCCTGATTCTAGTCCATATTGTTTTTCCAAGAAGAACCAAATGGCCTGTAGCCCCTTCCTATATGGAATGGAGGTGTACAGCGATTTCATGTCAGCTGTCAGCCACACACAATGTTTCTTCCAGACTACCCGTGAGAGAAGGTTGAGTACATGCTTGGTGTCCGATAGGAAGCTCCATAGAGCACTCACCATCGGCTGCAAAACATGATCCAGCCACTCTGACAGGTGCTCCAACAGGGAACCAATGCCACTCACAATCGGCCTCCCCTGTACATTATCAATGGACTTGTGGACCTTGGGCAGGTGATTAAATGTAGGGATGGTGGGATTAGACACTATGTGATAGTCACGTGTCTTGGCATCAATATAACCTAACTCCACGCCATCATCTACAAGGGAGGCCAACTGCCGCTGGAACCCACCCGCTGGATCACCCGGCAGAGCAGCATAGTCATCAGTGTTTCTTAATTGTCTGTATGCCTCTTCTCTAAAGCTGCTGGCATTGAGCACCACTATGGTGCCACCCTTATCTGCGGCCCTCACCACTATATTCTCATTATTGGCCAGGCTGTCCAGTGCCCTCCTCTGTTGTACCGAGATGTTGCTATGTTGGCCTCTCTCTGACCTATAATACAACCTCGTGAGATCTAACTCAACCCTCTGTTGGAATTTCTCTAGAACCTGCCCTCTGCTTTGGATAGGATAGAATGAGGATTTACACTTAAAGGTAGGAACTTGTATATGCTCAGTCCCACTAACCTCATCCTCTAATGTCTCCAAAGACCTAATGTCACAGAGTTCCTGGAAACTTAATTGATCATCGGGCCCTAGACCTGTCATACCTCCAGACCTGATCCTGGGAATGGATGTATGGCTCTCATCACTCCCTTCCTCTTGGGAATGGTAGAACTTTCTCAATGTTAGTTTTCGGATAAGTTTATTAACATCGAGTAATGTCCTGAACAAGTTAAAATCCGCAGTAGGTGTAAAGGACAGTCCCAGGCTCAATACCTCTAGTTCATGTTTAGTCAACATCGTGTCTGAAAGGTTTAAAACATTCTGTAGTTGCCTCGCCCTCGGCGCCTCCTCTGGGGATACCTCCTCTGATCTTTGTACTGATGGCCTTGATCTTTGTTTTCGCCTCCCCCCCCGTCTGGTGCTCTTTGGGGGACCTGAAAAACCTGTTCTAGTTGAGCTTTTTCCACTTCCCTGGCCTCTAAAGGGCTCGTCTCTACACATCTTGGTTCTTCTCTATAGTGTGAACGAGGCTGTGGGGCCTGTACTTTCAGTATAGAGGGTGGTAATGGGGTCGAGTTATCCTTTGGTCTGGTGGCCTGTATCCTGGGTGGTATCTCTTCCCCACCAGATCCAGAACCCTCATCACACGATTCACCTTCACTTTCGAAGAAGTTAACTCTCCTTCTATTTTGCCTGTGTCTGTTGTTCCCTCCTTGTTTATTGGGATAAAATGTATTTCTGTTTTGTTCCTTCCTTAGAGTGTGTCTATCTTTTTTGTTCCATACATAGACACGATTTAAATCATAGTCCAGCTGGTCTCTGAGGTATTTGCTATGTTTAATTTCCAATAGTTTGTAGTTTGTAGCGAGTCCTAATTGATTTGATTTTTCTCATCAGTATTTACCCCGGGGGTGTTTATCCCCTCTCACGTTCTATTTGTTGTTTTGACAAACGTGTGTTTTTTGTTTTTCACTCTAGGCGCAGAAGCGATTATATTTGTTAATAAATATTCTTTAGTGCAACGTACTGCTGCTTGTGCTCCTTTTTTTCACTGCTCATTAGATACAGGGTAATCACAGAGGTAAAAAGTATATTAATATAACTGAGATAAGGAGCAGTCTGCAGAGGCTTAGATACAGGGTAATCACAGAGGTAAAAAGTATATTAATATAACTGAGATAAGGAGCAGTCTGCAGAGGCTTAGATACAGGGTAATCACAGAGGTAAAAAGTATATTAATATAACTGAGATAAGGAGCAGTCTGCAGAGGCTTAGATACAAGGTAATCAGAGGTAAAAAGTATATTAATATAACTGAGATAAGGAGCAGTCTGCAGAGGCTTAGATACAAGGTAATCACAGAGGTAAAAAGTATATTAATATAACTGAGATAAGGGGCAGTCTGCAGAGGCTTGGATACAAGGTAATCACAGAGGTAAAAAGTATATTAATATAACTGAGATAAGGGGCAGTCTGCAGAGGCTTAGATACAGGGTAATCACAGAGGTAAAAAGTGTATTAATATAACTGAGATTAGGGGGCAGTCTGCAGAGGGTTAGATATAGGGTAATCACAGAGGTAAAAAGTATATTAATATAACTTAGATAAGGGGCAGTCTGCAGATGCTTAGATACAGGGTAATCACAGAGGTAAAAAGTATATTAATATAACTGAGATAAGGAGCAGTCTGCAGAGGCTTAGATGCAAGGTAATCACAGAGGTAAAAAGTATATTAATATAACTGAGATAAGGGGCAGTCTGCAGAGGCTTAGATACAGGGTAATCAGACGTAAAAAGTGTATTAATATAACTGAGATAAAGGGGCAGTCTGCAGAGGGTTAGATACAAGGTAATCACAGAGGTAAAAAGTATATTAATATAACTGAGATAAGGGGCAGTCTGCAGAGGCTTAGATACATGGTTATCACAGAGGTAACAAGTATATTAATATAACTGACATAAAGGGGCAGTCTGCAGTGGCTTAGATACAAGGTTATCACAGAGGTAAAAAGTATATTAATATAACTGAGATAAGGGGCAGTCTGCAGAGGCTTAGATACAGGGTAATCACAGAGGTAAAAAGTATATTAATATAACTGAGATAAGGAGCAGTCTGCGGAGGTTTAGATACAAGGTAATCACAAATATAAAAATTGTTTTAATATAACTGAGATAAGGAGCAGTCTGCGGAGGGTTAGATAAAAGGTAATCACAGAGGTAAAAATTATATTAATATAACTGAGATAAGGGGCTGTCTGCAGAAGCTTAGTTACAAGGTAATTGTTACGGTACCAACAGTGTACCAAGAGTTAATACCAGGGAACAACGTCCTGCATAGGGAATCAGCAATTCACAAACCAGCCAGTTTTCAGGTTTAAACAGAATATCTGCTTTATTTGAAGGCAGCACACAGATTTATACACCCTGGCTTCAGGTTACAGAGGGCATTGGTTTAACAGTAAAGCAAACATATGAACAATGCATCAAACCTCTAACAATTGTCTATTCACAGGTAAAACAGATTAACATATTAAGTTAATTAACTAGGGAAGAACGTTTACTCAGACAATCTGATGTTGGGCAGTCTAGTTAACATAATCACACAATGACACAATCAGTTTACCCAGACAGACTCCTGAGACACAATCAGATCTGAAACATACATAGAATACATCTTATTACTGAATATAGGAACAGTTCTTATTAGCTATAAAGTCTTTTATGCCCACTTGGCTTATAGAGTCACAATTGCTCCCACAAGGGGCACTCACACCCTGTACCCATCCTGTATTTATGGATACAGGGTGACATAGACATAAGACAGAGTTATGAAAGTACATGGGGTGTCCAGCATATAAAATTCCATATTTCCATGCAGTCTCTGGGTATCCTTAAGCCCATGTACCTCCAGCCCAAAGAATGTTCCATAACAGGCCCTCCAAGGTACAGTGGCGAGATTGGTTTTGTCACATCTCTCCCCTTTTCCAAACAGACTAACAGGGTATCTGACCTCCTGCCGGTCAGTGCCCTGGTTAGTCCAGCAACCCACCCATAAAACACAATTAGTAGTACAGTCCACCCACAATAAATGGTTACTACACCTGAGTACGGGGAAAACTTGTCCATGTCCAGGTGCCTCACCACAGCTGTGTGGGGGACTGGTACGCTGAATTGGTGGGTTGCGAGGTGGGCAGAGACCAGCTGTACTCTGCCAGGGTGCCAGCACTACCATGGAAGTAGCCTGGTGGGGGAGCCTGGTTGCTGGAGGGGGAGACCGACTGTCTCCCCTTTGGATACATAGCTGTGCTGCTGGAGGGGGAGACCAATCGTCTCCCCTTTGGCTAAACAGCCGTGTTGCTGGGGGACAGGACCATCAAACTCCTCTCCCTCTGGTTTGTCATGCTCGGCTGTCCAGGGTATGTACTGTGCCATATACCACCAGAGCGCCTGGTAGGCATGTCAGTTTGCTGGGACAATCCATCTGTATTCCCGTTATGAGAGAGAATTCTTGTCCATACAAACAAGGGTTCAAATTCCTCAGTGCCCAGACCAGGGCCAAACAGTCCTTCAAAATCCCATCAGCTTCTTTACGAGTTTTCTGTACCTGCTCTTTATAGGTATCCACAATCCCTTCATACTGACATAGGGTGCCCTTGAGTTGCTGCACCTCACTATGAGCCAGCGTCAGCTTCTCCTCCAGTGTCACTAAGTTTTTCTTTAATGTTTCATGTTCCACTCTCAAGCTGGTGTTTTCTGCAGTCTGTCGGTGCAGCTTGTCTAGCAGAGATTCACGTTCTAAACGTGCTTTTTCCTCTGCGCTCCTCTTCTCCTTCATCAGCGCATTGTAACGGGACTTCCACGTATCAATAGCGGATAGAGATTTACTGAGCTCAGCGTTCTGGGGCTTAGCAGCAGGTGGGTCAGTCTCTGCTGCACGGATCTGAGCATGGGTAGTCACAGAGTTAACATCAGCGGGACCCATAGGAGCGTAGGCAGAAACAAGGGGGGCCAAGTCATTTCCAAGAAGAACATCAGCAGGTAAGTCCTTCTTGACCCCCACATTCACAGGTCTAGCGCCCACTCCCCAATCCAAATGTACCCTGGCAACAGGTAGGCTGAACACATCACCCCCTGCTACCCTCACAGCCACAGTGTCTCCAGTGTGCTGTTTCTCAGACACCAAGTTCTTTTGAAGCAAGGTCATGGTAGCACCAGTATCCCGTAGACCACTGACCTTCTTCCCATTCACTTTAACCAGTTGCCGGTTATTCCGGTGGGCAGCTTGCACAAGGTCTGCCTCATGTAGGATGCTCCAGCATTCTTGCGCCTCTACGTAGCGGGCCGCAGGCTGAGGATTACGTGGGATTCCGCCGGCGGGTCTTCTCCAGGACTGCGCTTGGTTCGCTGCGTTTAGGGAACACTCTGGTCTTTTGTGCCCTAGTTGCTTACATCTAAAGCACCGAATAGGTTGTGAGTAGCACCGCAGGGCTCTCTGAGGGTAGTTCGTGGCCGGAGGCCGTGTGGTATAGTGGTGCGCCGGGGTTTGGTAACTGGCAGCTGCTGGGGTGACTGGGGGTCTGTACTCCACTCTAGCAGGGGGCTTAGTGGTAGCAGTGTCCAGTTTGCGGGCATCCGTATACTCATCTGCCAAGCGAGCCGCTTCCTGCAGGGTGGAGGGTTTACGGTCCCGAACCCACTCTCGAACTCCTGCGGGTAATTTGTCGAAGCAATGTTCCAACAGGAATAGCTGCAGCACCTCTTCCCCAGATATGGCTTGGCACCCCGCTATCCAGTGAGCTGCTGTGCGGTGCACCTTACATGCCCACTCAAGGTAGGAATCTCCAGCTAATTTAACAGTGTCTCTGAACCGTCTCCGGTATGCCTCCGGTGTAACCGCATACCTGGAGAGCAGAGCCTCTTTTACAGTATTATAATCCCTGACTTCCTCATCTGGAATGGCCCGAAAAGCCTCTCTGGCCTGGCCGGATAATTTTCCAGATAATATCGTGACCCAGTCCTCTGCGGGTACCTTGTGTAGTGCACATTGCCTCTCAAAATCCGCAAGGTACCCATCAATCTCTCCTTCTGTTTCCAGGAAGTTTTTAAAAGCTGCAAAATTTACTTTTCTCTTTTCCATCTTAGTCAGTATTGTAATAATCCCCCTCTTCCTGAGGTTACTGGCTTGTGTAGTTGCTCTTCTGGGCGATAAGGTTCATTCCGTCGCTGCCACCAATGTTACGGTACCAACAGTGTACCAAGAGTTAATACCAGGGAACAACGTCCTGCATAGGGAATCAGCAATTCACAAACCAGCCAGTTTTCAGGTTTAAACAGAATATATGCTTTATTTGAAGGCAGCACACAGATTTATACACCCTGGCTTCAGGTTACAGAGGGCATTGGTTTAACAGTAAAGCAAACATATGAACAATGCATCAAACCTCTAACAATTGTCTATTCACAGGTAAAACAGATTAACATATTAAGTTAATTAACTAGGGAAGAACGTTTACTCAGACAATCTGATGTTGGGCAGTCTAGTTAACATAATTACACAAGGACACAATCAGTTTACCCAGACAGACTCCTGAGACACAATCAGATCTTAAACATACATAGAATACATCTTATTACTGAATATAGGAACAGTTCTTATTAGCTATAAAGTCTTTTATGCCCACTTGGTTTATAGAGTCACAATTGCTCCCACAAGGGGCACTCACACCCTGCACCCATCCTGTATTTATGGATACAGGGTGACATAGACATAAGACAGAGTTATGAAAGTACATGGGGTGTCCAGCATATAAAATTCCATATTTCCATGCAGTCTCTGGGTATCCTTAAGCCCATGTACCTCCAGCCCAAAGAATGTTCCATAACAGGCCCTCCAAGGTACAGTGGCGAGATTGGTTTTGTCACAGTAATCACAGAGGTAAAAAGTATATTAATATAACTGAGATAAGGGGCAGTCAGCAGAGGCTTAGATACAAGATAATCACAGAGGTAAAAATTATATTAATATAACTAAGATAAGGAGCAGTCTGCAGAGGCTTAGATACAGGGTAATCACATAGGTAAAAAGTATATTAATATAACTGAGATAAGGAGCAGTCTGCAGAGGCTTAGATACAAGGTAATCACAGAGGTAAAATGTATATTTATATAACTGAGATAAGGGGCAGTCAGCAGAGGTTTAGATACAGGGTAATCACAGAGGTAAAAGTGGGGAATGGGTAATAAAGGGATTATCTATCTTTTTGAATAGAAAGTATGGAGTAGACTGTCCCTTTAATGCTCACACCAGTTTATTAAAAGAACAAAATACAAAAAAAGATATACTGTTCTTCTACATAGTGATGTCGCGAACCTAAAAATTTCGGTTTGCGAACTGCGTACTCAAACTTACGCGACTGTTCGCGAACCAGGCGACCCGCCATTGACTTCAATAGGCAGGCAAACTTTAAAACCAACAGGGACTCTTTCTGGCCACAATAGTGATGGAAAAGTTGTTTCAAGGGGACTAACACCTGGACTGTGGCATGCCGGAGGGGGATCCATGGCAAAACTCCCACGGAAAATTACATAGTTGATGCAGAGTCTGGTTTTAAGCCATAAAGGGCCTAAATCACCTAACATTCCTAAATTGTTTGCAATAACGTGCTTTAAAACATCAGTTATGATGTTGTATCGATCAGGTAGTGTAAGGGTTACGCCCGCTTCAGTGACAGACCAAACTCCCTGTGTAACACACCGCAAACAACCGCAAACAGTCCATTTGCACAACCACGAGATAGATAGATTTGATAGATAGATGCATCTATTGATCTATGTAATATACATATGATAGATACACTAGCAGACTGATGTAAAAGTTTTTTTTTTTTAAATTTACACTAATGTTACAACAGATATGAGTGGTGGCACTGAGGAAGTAGGCACAGTATATGCTGTGAGCCTGACACGCAGGCTGGCAGTGGCAGGCTGGCCTGGAAACTAAAATTAAATAACACTAGCAGACTGATGTAAAAGTTTTTTTAAAAAACATTTACACTAATGTTACACCAGACCAGATATGAGTGGTGGCACTGAGCGAGTAGGCACAGTATATGCTGTGAGCCTGACACACAGGCTGGCAGTGGCAGGCAGGCAAATGCAATTAGATTACACTAGCAGACTGATGTAAACGTTTTTTTAAAAAAAAAATTACACTAATGTTACACCAGATATGAGTGGTGGCACTGAGCAAGTAGGCACAGTATATGCTGTGAGCCTGACACACAGGCTGACAGGCAGGCAAATGCAATTAGATTACCAAAAACGAACAAAAAAAAAACGACTGAAGTTCTAGCCCTAAAAAGGTTTTTTTTGGGGTGCTGTCCTTACAGCAGAGATCAGTTGAGTACTTCAGGACTGTAGTGGACACTGAATACACTTGCCTAGCTATCAATTTTCCTATAAAATCAGCAGCAGCACTATCCCTCCTCTCACTAAGAATGCAGGATCGTAATGAATCTAAAATGGCTGCTGCCCAGGAGCTGGGAGGGTCTGGGAGGGAATGTCTGCTGCTGATTGGCTGAAATGTGTCTGCAGACTGTGAGATACAGGGTCAAAGTTTACTCAATGATGACGAATAGGGGGCGGATCGAACATCGCATATGTTCGCCCGCCGCGGCGAACGCGAACAAGCTAAGATCGCCAAGAACTGTTCTCCGGCGAACTGTTCGCGACATCACTACTTATACAATTGATTTTCCTGTCTCTTGTGAGCCTGTGAATAAGTCAGCTCGGAGGCTTGTGAGAAATTCCCAGCATGCAACATTTAGCACTTTACAATCAGGTGCTTTATCCAAGTGAGTGTATTTAATCTATTTCTTCATTAGTAAGTTATGTTTATTAATAATATGTTCATTAATAAGTTATGTTTATTAATACTATGTTCATTAATAAGCTAATACACTATTTTCACTCCCTTCTATTTAATTAATATCTTGAGCCAATGACAAGAAGCATATATGTCATTGGGCTGGCGGGTTCGTCACTACTACTTCCCTGGTGGAATGATATGCTGCATATTCGTATGAAAAGTGCACAGTCAAATTTCTATTTTAAACATCACACAAAACAAATAATTGAACCATTCACACAAAAATAAGTAGGACAAATTGTATTGTTAAGGGTCATCAAAAAACTAAATTGTTCGCCAATCTCGTATTTTATCAAAAATGTAAAAATTGTATGTAAACTACACAGGAATAGTTTGTATTAACTATGCACAGTGTAGACTGGATGTGCAATACAAGCAGGAAATTTGTACTTAAATTACAAAATACAAAGCGTAATTGTTACGTTTTGTAAAACGGGCTGATAACGGGCGTTACATTGGCGTATATGAAATTATCTCTCTAATCCCTGCTTAATTCTGTAAAGATCGTTTCACTACAAATTTTACAGTTTTTTTCTCGCCAACTAAAAGGTGGTGAACTTTACTTAAAACACTCAAATGACTTCTAACCCTAATAAAAACTACATGAACACAGCAATACAGGTGATTGTAATTTGCTATATGCAGAAAGCAGCGTAATGTGATTTATATTGGCTGCAGCATTTAATTATTAAATTGTGCCCCCTGCTCACTGCACGGTGAGAAGATTCCCTTTCACGTGAGCGCCATTACTTTCAATAGCTGACATCTCAACACTCACAGGGACTGACTCTTTTTATGATAATTCCACCAGGGCAGCCCCTGCGAAGGTCGCCGAGGAAAACAAAGACTGAAATTGGGAGGTTTTCGATCATTGGCCCCAAGAGAATTACGTAAATATGATATCAGAAGTAAATTGAAAAGTATCTTAAAATTTCATGATCTCAACTATGACACTTTAAATGGCTTTGAATTTGAAACCCCCCACAAAAACTAGTGCAAAACACTTCTAGTGGAGTAGAATAAATTCCACTGAACACTTCCTAAGTCCGGTTTTACTGAGTGTTTGCTAAGTATGAGGTCTTTAGGCGACTAAAGCCATCTTGCTGTGTTATTTTGTTTTATTTAATGATAGCCTTACTCAGTCTTGGATATCATGTCTTTTATTTCCTTTTCTAGCTCTGATTTGTAAAGAAATCTTAATACAACACCAATATGCAGCATATCTGTGTGGTGCCCCCACCATGCCATACAATCCTGTAAATCAGGACTAACGAGGCGCACTCATCATCCTGCACTGCTGAATGAAGATGGATATCTGCAGCAAGAGCACAGTTTTAAGAAGGATAAATAGAGGCTACAAGTTATTCACCGCGTCAATTTGTAAAAAGCCTCCGACAGATTGTTTCACATCAGCTGTTTTTCCATTTGAGGCTGACAGTGGGTTGTGAGATTGATGACTGCTTCTTTAGTCTGACGCGCTGCTATTGATTAGTGATTAGTTTAGGTTCCCAGCACTGTGTCCCCAGACACGCCCCCACCAATGAAGACAAGCGAGCCATGCCGGGCTGAGACGCACACACAGGCAACAAGAGCACCCGAGCGGCAGAGACAGTGCTCATTTCTCTATCATCTGTGATTATTACCTGTCACAGAGTGCAGAGAGTGCTCATTTCTCTATCACCTGTTATTACCTGTCACAGAGTGCAGAGAGAGTGTTCATTTCTCTATCACCTGTGATTATTACCTGTCACAGAGTGCAGAGAGAGTGCTAATTTCTCTATCATCTGTGATTATTACCTGTCACAGAGTGCAGAGAGAGTACTCATTTCTCTATCATCTGTGATTATTACCTGTCACAGAGTGCAGAGAGAGTGCTCATTTCTCTATCACCTGTGATTATTACCTGTCACAGAGTGCAGAGAGAGTACTCATTTCTCTATCATCTGTGATTATTACCTGTCACAGAGTGCAGAGAGAGTGCTCATTTCTCTATCACCTGTGATTATTACCTGTCACAGAGTGCAGAGAGAGTGCTCATTTCTCTATCACCTGTGATTATTACCTGTCACAGAGTGCAGAGAGAGTGCTCATTTCTCTATCACCTGTGATTATTACCTGTTACAGAGTGCAGAGAGAGTGCTCATTTCTCTATAATCTGTGATTATTACCTGTCACAGAGTGCAGAGAGAGTGCTCATTTCTCTATCACCTGTGATTATTACCTGTTACAGAGTGCAGAGAGAGTGCTCATTTCTCTATCACCTGTGATTATTACCTGTCACAGAGTGCAGAGAGTGCTCATTTCTCTATCACCTGTGATTATTACCTGTCACAGAGTGTAGAGAGAGTGCTCATTTCTCTATAATCTGTGATTACCTGTCACCTAGTGCAGAGAGAGTGCTCATTTCTCTATCACCTGTGATTATTACCTGTCACAGAGTGCAGAGAGAGTGCTCATTTCTCTATCACCTGTGATTATTACCTGTTACAGAGTGCAGAGAGAGTGCTCATTTCTCTATCACCTGTGATTATTACCTGTCACAGAGTGCAGAGAGTGCTCATTTCTCTATCATCTGTGATTATTACCTGTCACAGAGTGCAGAGAGTGCTCATTTCTCTATCACCTGTGATTATTACCTGTCACAGAGTGCAGAGAGAGTGTGACAGGTAATAATCACAGGTGATAGAGAAATGAGCACTCTCTCTGCACTCTGTGACAGGTAATAATCACAGGTGATAGAGAAATGAGCACTCTCTGCACTCTGTGACAGGTAATAATCACAGGTGATAGAGAAATGAGCACTCTCTCTGCACTCTGTGACAGGTAATAATCACAGGTGATAGAGAAATGAGCACTCTCTCTGCACTCTGTGACAGGTAATAATCACAGATGATAGAGAAATGAGTACTCTCTCTGCACTCTGTGACAGGTAATAATCACAGGTGATAGAGAAATGAACACTCTCTCTGCACTCTGTGACAGGTAATAATCACAGGTGATAGAGAAATGAACACTCTCTCTGCACTCTGTGACAGGTAATCACAGATTATAGAGAAATGAGCACTCTCTCTGCACTCTAACAGGTAATAATCACAGGTGATAGAGAAATGAGCACTCTCTCTCTGCACTCTGTGACAGGTAATAATCACAGGTGATAATGAAATGAGCACTCTCTCTGCACTCTGTAACAGGTAATAATCACAGGTGATAGAGAAATGAGCACTCTATCTGCACTCTGTGACAGGTAATAATCACAGGTGATAGAGAAATTAGCACTCTCTGCACTCTGTGACAGGTAATAATCACAGGTGATAGAGAAATGAACACTCTCTCTGCACTCTGTGAAAGGTAATAATCACAGGTGATAGAGAAATGAGCACTCTGCACTCTGTGACAGGTAATAATCACAGGTGATAGAGAAATGAGCACTCTCTCTGCACTCTGTGACAGGTAATAATCACAGGTGATAGAGAAATGAGCACTCTCTCTGCACTCTGTGACAGGTAATCACAGATTATAGAGAAATGAGCACTCTCTCTGCACTCTGTAACAGGTAATAATCACAGGTGATAGAGAAATGAACACTCTCTCTGCACTCTGTGACAGGTAATCACAGATTATAGAGAAATGAGCACTCTCTCTGCACTCTGTAACAGGTAATAATCACAGGTGATAGAGAAATGAGCACTCTCTCTGCACTCTGTAACAGGTAATAATCACAGGTGATAGAGAAATGAGCACTCTCTGCACTCTGTGACAGGTAATAATCACAGGTGATAGAGAAATGAGCACTCTCTCTGCACTCTGTGACAGGTAATCACAGATTATAGAGAAATGAGCACTCTCTCTGCACTCTGTAACAGGTAATAATCACAGGTGATAGAGAAATGAACACTCTCTCTGCACTCTGTGACAGGTAATCACAGATTATAGAGAAATGAGCACTCTCTCTGCACTCTGTAACAGGTAATAATCACAGGTGATAGAGAAATGAGCACTCTCTCTGCACTCTGTGACAGTTAATAATCACAGGTGATAGAGAAATGAGCACTCTCTCTGCACTCTGTGACAGGTAATAATCACAGGTGATAGAGAAATGAGCACTCTCTCTGCACTCTGTGACAGGTAATCACAGATTATAGAGAAATGAGCACTCTCTCTGCACTCTGTAACAGGTAATAATCACAGGTGATAGAGAAATGAGCACTCTCTCTGCACTCTGTGACAGTTAATAATCACAGGTGATAGAGAAATGAGCACTCTCTCTGCACTCTGTGACAGGTAGTAATCACAGGTGATAGAGAAATGAGCACTCTCTCTGCACTCTGTGACAGGTAATAATCACAGGTGATAGAGAAATGAGCAGTGTGCAGAGAGAGTGCTCATTTCTCTATAATCTGTGATTACCTGTCACCTAGTGCAGAGAGAGTGCTCATTTCTCTATCACCTGTGATTATTACCTGTCACAGAGTGCAGAGAGAGTCAGGCAACATGTCTGTCAGGAAGAGGAATAGGGAGAGTTCATTACACAGAGATATTGGGGCATGAACCGACATTATCGCGAGAAATAAGGGCATGGGCTGTCACACTGTCATTACACAGCAATTTAGGGGCATGGGGCTTTGTTATTCATAGAGACAAAAGCATGCACTGTCATTATACATAAACAGACAAACATGTTGTTGTATAGAGGCTCAGCGGCATGTTATTTTATTGTACAGAGACACAGGGATATGTGATGTCATTATACAGAGACATGGGGCATGTAATAGCATTATACAGAGATACAGAGTCATATGATGTCATTATATAGAGACACGGGGACATGTGATGTCATTATACAGAGACACGGGGACATGTGATGTCATTATACAGAGACATGGGGCATGTGATGTCATTATACAGAGACATGGGGCATGTAATAGCATTATACAGAGATACAGGGTCATATGATGTCATTATATAGAGACACGGGGAATGTAATATCATTATACAGAGACACAGGGACATGTGATGTCATTATGCAGAGACATGGGCATGTGATGTCATTATACAGAGACATGGGCATGTGATGTCATTATACAGAGACATGGGCATGTGATGTCATTATACAGAGACATGGGCATGTGATGTCATTATACAGAGACATGGGGCATGTGATGTCATTATACAGACACATGGGCATGTGATGTCATTATACAGAGACATGGGGCATGTGATAGCATTATACAGAGATACAGGGTCATATGATGTCATTATATAGAGACACAGGGAATGTAATATCATTATACAGAGACACAGGGACATGTGATGTCATTATACAGAGACATGGGGCATGTAATGGCATTATACAGAGATACAGGGTCATATGATGTCATTATATAGAGACACAGGGACATGTGATGTCATTATAAATAGACACAGGGACATGTGATGTCATTATACAGAGACACAGGGCATGTAATAGCATTATACAGAGATACATGGTTATATTATGTCATTATATAGAGACACGGGGAATGTGATATTATACAGAGACACAGGGGCAGGTACTATCATTATACAGAGACACAGGGGCAGGTACTGTCATTATACAGAGACACATGGACAGGTACTGTCATTATAAAGAGGCACAGGGCTTGTACTCTCAATACAGGATGCAGGGTCCTTTATTGCTATTAAACAGAGACTTTGAGTCGTGTATATGACAGATGGATACATATACTGTTTTTATGCAGAGTTAGACAGACATGCAGTGTCAATATACAGATACACATAGTTATTTGCTGTGGATATACCAAGACTTAGGTTTATATACTGTCACTATTCAAAGATAAGCAGGCACAAATTGTTATACAGAAATGCAGGATAATATACTGTAATTATAGCTATGTACAGGGAATACAATGTCAATATACAGATTGAGAG